>NW_003298772.1:129211-163036 GCF_000151645.1 Tuber melanosporum
GAAGCGCCTGAGCGTCTGAGGAGTCTACGCACCATGGAAGTAAATTCGCCCTGGAGGATGCTGACTGGGGATCTGGAGATGACAGAAGATCCATGGGAGGAGACACATTTCTACTATGTGCTGTGGCAGTGAGCTGGAACAGCCGTAAGCAGAAAACAGTTGTGCTGTCCTCAACGGAGGCAGAATATATGGCTCTCACGCAGGCAGTCAAGGAATCTATGTGGCTACAAGGTCTACTTCACGATGTTGGCGCATGGATCTATGAGGCAGAAGTCCGGGAAATTGCAGTAGACAATCAGGGCGCTATTACACTAGCAAAGAATCCCGAATTTCATGCAAGAATGAAACACATTGATATTCAGTATCACTTTATTCGTCAACATGTCGAAACTGCGAAAGTTCAGCTCACGTATTGCCCCACGGAACAGATGACAGCCAATATTTTCACTAAGGCTCTCCCACTACCTGTATTTCAGAGACATTCCCTAGGCTTATGCAAAGTGAATCAAGCAGTAGTTTTTGAGGGAGGAGAAAGACTAGAGCACTAGGTTCTAGATGGAAATAGGGAATGCACCGGTGAGGGGAGGTGTTGTTTATCACCGATGCGTGGTATGTGGCCTTCGCAACATGAACTGGTTTTGTCATTGATTACGATCGAACTTTGAGGAGATTACAAGTATGAGTCTGTCATTACCGCGTGAACTTGGCAGATTATGTTTAGGTGTCAACTTTGTTTTTATATTGTTGTTTAGTTGCATGATGTCACTCGCATAGTTATGACTTGCCTGCCTGTAGGATAAATAGCCCCGCAGAGCCCGCCAGTGGAGGAGGTTGAGCGAGGTTGAATGCAAGAGGATTAATCTCAGCGAGAGTGACATTCTGATCGTTCAATTTTAACAATTTGGATTAATATACTGCGCAAATACTACGTAAATGTAATTAAGAATATAATATCAGGAGGTTGTTTGACATCTGCTGCCACAGAAGGTAACTGTTGTATTATTAAAATTACCTAGAATTTCTATTGCCTTTATGGAAGAAACATTTCTATCAGACTTTAGTATGTTTGATTGAACTGGAAAGTTATAAAACCACGGTAGATCTAAACTTCCTACTTCGCTTATACTTGGGTGAATTAAGAAGCATATCAACAGATTCAATTACAACAAGGGTCGGCAAAATTCTCTACTACTGGTATACCAAGGAAACATAAATCAGCAACCCCAAATATATTTTTATTTTTTTTCAGCAAGCAAGGCACTAAACGAGTACTCCACTAATAGTCTTTCTGGAAATATTGGAAAGCACCATCCATACTCAATAAACCTCCTTTCTACTTATCGATCCTCTTACTACCTACATATACTATATCTTAGATTCACACAAATTTCCAGATCTCATTTGAAATAATTACATCTTGAGTTCACCTCTACAGAAAAACAGTTATAACAGTTAGTACTTTCTTTATAACTCTAATACTATCAAGGAACTACCTATATATCAATCCTGTATCGGGCATCTGCCTTTATCATGTCCTGTGAAAGAGGATATAGGTAGAACTGATGCTGACTGACGATAAATAGAAAGAATTACCATAATGTCATTCATGTTAATGCCAAATGAACTTCTATTAGAAATAGCAGAACAGCTGGAACTTCCTGATCAGAGATCTCTTTTGTGTTGTAATAAGCACTTAGCAGAACTGTTACCTCATGTTCTTATCAACACACTATTCCAGACTAGAATTTCCAATACCGGTCAAAGATGCCTATTTTCCCTAGCATCACAGCAAGATATTGGCACTATTCATGACCTCCTTGAACGTGGAATCCTGCAATTTATAGACAATGGCAGTTATTTGCTAAAAGTAGCACTTGAGCAACCAAACGATCCTCATATCCGTCGTACAATTATTTACACTCTACTCAAGGTTGGCTTCAAAGCTGATATTTGTGATCCTTCAGGCTGGACACCACTTCTTTATGCCATTTCTAGGCAAATGAAGGATATTGTTCACCTTCTGCTTAGCATGCCAGAAAATTGCGCTTGTGTTAATGGGCCACCAATGCAGGTACAGACACCTCTTATTGCGGCAATTAAGGCAGGACTAGTAGATATAGTCAACCTTCTTCTAAAGAATCACAATTTACAAGTCAATATACGCGGACCATCAGGGTATACTGCTCTTGAGATGGCTATATCCCTACCTAGTATGAGGATGTTGAAGCTATTATTGAATGACCCACGGGTGGATATCAGCAGTGCAAATGGTCATGTTACAACACCACTCATGCATGCTATACGGCGGAACCATATTCAAGTTGTTCAATTAATACTGAAAAACCCACGACTTGATATTAATGCTGCTACATTAGATGGACACACCGCACTGCATGAGGCTATCCATGCAAATGATCCAGCATGCAAAATGTTAAGGATGATACTAGACAACTCGCTCCTTAATCTTAATCCTATATGTCACTGTGGTAACACACCTTTACATACAGCAGCACTGATAAATAATGAAGCTGTAGATATCCTACTAAGAGATGGAAGAGCTGATATTAATGCTCGCAACTTTGATGGAGGAACTGCACTGCATATAGCCATAAAGGTTAGAAACAAGGACATTGTATCCATGCTACTACAGGATCCCAGGATTAATATTGGAATAAGAGATTATGATGGAAAAACAGCTATGGAGTATGTAGCCAATCATCGAAGCATTGAAATTGGCAGGATTCTTCAAGCAGATGCAAATAGAAGAAATGCTCTTCACTAAACTACGGGATACTCATCTCCCAGAATTGCACTTGAGGGAGAGACTAAGTGTGGTTAGGCTAATATAATATAATATAATCTTTTATATAGTAGTTGAGAAATCTACTGTCTTCTTACTATGAGTGATACAGGTTTACACAATAATAGGACTGCAGGGCTTGATAGAAAAGTAGGAGCAGGATGTAGACCGGAGGAGAAGGTGTAATAGAGTAAACAGTAATCCCAAGTGACAAGCCCATAAGTCTTTCAGTACAGCCAGGGTGTTGGAAATTGGTTATCCAAACCAAAGGGGCTTCATGAGTACGTGATGTATCATACACTAAGTGGGAGCCATGGTATTTGGAAAGTCAAGAAACCCCCCCTAGAAACGATCAGTAGTTCAGCTTAAACGGATACATTAGGACAGAGAGCATCAGAATCAAAGAGACTGGATTGATTGATGAAGAAGGGGAGACATTTGGTTTAGAAGTAAATGCGTCAAAGAAATTAGATGTAAGGAAGGTTGGTAGAGCCAAGATAGAGAGAGGAGTTGGAAAATATTAAGCCCGCTACCACCGGATGCGGAGTGTTCGTTGGGAAGGATGCCAGAGCAAGAAATTGGGAGGTGAAATGTGAGAGAAAGGTATCCCGTCGCAACAGGAGACTAGTGGAGGGAAGTCATACAGGGGGCATGAGGGTAGAAGCAATAGTGCAAACAAGCCAAGGGAGGATTTATCACGAAACAGAAGGCGGACCCATGAATTCAATCTTGCATATTCCAACTTGTCTCTTTATTCTGTTGTGGGCTCAGTCATGAGAGTTATGCGCTCACATAGTATAATCGAGTAACCTTCATGATCGTGGGTGTTCACGCATGATCTACTCTGGTCCATCATATCATCCCAAGTGTCGTACTTTATCATCTCCCGGAAGCTCTCAATTTCTAATTATTGTATGAACTGCACGCGTTAGCCACGCTAACCTTTTGCATCCCCGGATAAAGCCCTACTTTGACATTAGTCAGAGAAAAGGCGCTATCGGTGGATTACCTTTTCGCAATTGCCCCTCGATCGCCTTTTCTACCATCCCACATCATCCCGTCTGCACCATGTCTATCCAGGAGACAATACTCAATAGCTATGAACCGCAGAAGAGGCTGTTGTCCAAGAGGCCTGATTTCACCTTATGTGCTACGATGTTACTTAACACGATCACACCAATTTTTCTTTTTCTTTTTGTCTTAATTCTGGATTTTAAGCGAGTAGGTGACTAACTACCCGGTGGATATACGTCACTGAACTTCAAATAAAACTATGGAGGACTGCTCATGCTCTCGCCGAGTGGGACAGCCAGATCATACACGTGCGCCTCTTTGAGCTCATCAAAATTTTGTCTTGGCACCCGCACTACATCTGTTCTAAGAAGTATCATATTCAGCAATATCGCCACTGGGATTTCTCCACTGCCCGTTCTCCACTGCCCGCTTACCCCAGTTCCCACGTCATTCTCAAGATTAATAGATTCTGTCTTGAGGTCCGTAATAGTGACTGGAGATGCGTTTTTTCGAGATTGATAAATCCTGAAGCCCATATCCAGGTCAATAACTGGACTGGTTTCCAACCCGTCCATATACTCCCTGCTGAGAATCAAAGTCTTTGGACTCAGTGCAATTATGACCGAGAGATCATAGATATTGATGATACTGCTGGGACTCCTAAAACCGACTCATGTCAGAATGGATTTCATCATAACTGATGCGCGCGCACTCGGTTTGAAAAGTACCTTATTTCTCTGAACCCGGACGAAAATTACAAAATCGTTGTATTTGGTACAGGTATTTTCTGGTTGGATGGTGGAATTCTTGATCCCGTGTGTCGCAATTTGGACGATCCCCACCATGCTTCCGACGAACTTCTCAGATGGCATTTCTGCCCATCGATCCTCGCAAATGCCAGAGGAGCCGGGGAATCGATCTTCGAGCACGTCGTCCCTCCTGGGCATGATATGGTTGGGCAGATACTGGCCGGTACATATGGGCAGGAAAGATTCGAGTTGGACATAGCTTCTAGGTTGAGAGGGTTTCCGAAAGACAACCGTTTCCGTCATGCAGAGACTCTACCGCTGTCGGCTTGATGATACTAGCCGCGATTATTTACCGGGGGCTTGGGGGGATCGCAAGACTAATTTCGCAAGTTAAGAACGCGTCACTTAGGGGAATATCAAGTAGATGGGCTAACTAAAAATATCTTGCAATGGGAAGTTTTTCTTGCTTAACTTTCTTTCTTTGCACTCATCTTTAGGCTGGCTACTGCCGTGCGGCTGGCGTCGTTGCAGGATATGCGGGAAGAAGAAGTAAAAGGATTGTTCATAGGTTAGCTATGGCGGGCATGACTCTACCATCTTGGTGGCAAAATAAACTAACTCTCTACCACCACCTCCTGCCCATTTCTCCCATATAAAATACCCATTTTCGTCGCATGAGGAATGACCACCGAAAAGATGAATAACAATTATAAAAAGAGCCAAAAACTTGAGGCCAAAGAGGAAAATCAAATAGTTGGCATACCCAATGACTATATCCTAGCCCTCTGCATAGCAAACCATCTACCCAAGTACAGTATATTAGTTGAAATTATACGGAAACTACTCTAGCTTTTAAATTCCCACTCTCGATTCTGCCACTTTCACACCAAACTTCCAAACCGTTCGAGGGACCCGTCAGTCCCTTCTCCTCGGTTGTTGTTGGCTCGCCCCGTGATAACAATAAAACCGCCCATAGAGGAATATGCTCGACAGAAACGCGAGCGGTATGGTGGATATCCCCCCAGGGCCGCTGGTCCGCTGGAGGGGAGGGGAACGAATACAGAGTCCCAAAAGACGCCTACACTAAGGAGGCCTTCTACGCACAGGTTGTCCATTGAACTGTACACCTCAAAGAGGCAGGGACAGAAGAGGGTGGAGGAGGTGGATGTGAGGACCGTGCTGATGGGTCTCTTCTTGTATTTCCGACACATCCGCTCATTTTGGTTGGACTGTTTGCATCGTCTCAGCTCCGACTTCTACCATTGATAAGGGACCTAACAGAGTCCGCGATCTCCGATGTCGTCACTTCGCACCTAGCGGACTCGGCATATAGGACTCTCAGCGGTCCACATTTCCAATTATCGCCCATCTGCGCGAGGGAACGGAGTAAGCACCAGTTGGCCATTCCCTTGAGCCCATTTAACAGTCACATGTCGGGTATGGATGCTGGCGTGTTTCTCACTGCAGCGACGCCGGGGCTGTATGTGCTGTGCCTGGGTTCGCCGGCCGAGCTGCGGAAATGGTTGGGCAGTAATTGGGTGCTCGATGGGAATGGGGGGAGACAGGTGGTAAGAATGTTCTTGATGTGGGGGGTGGGGGCGCCGCGGTATTTGCTTGGTAGAGCGTTAACGAAGTGGAAGAGGAGGCAAGGAAGGTTGAGCTTTCGGAGAGAACAGGGGAGCCGCCCCTGGCACGGATGTAAAGGCTCTGCTGCCGGCGAGGAACAGGAGTGGTTTGAGGGCCGTTGTTATCACCGGGCCCATCGCTCCTAGGGACAAGGTTTCGAAGCTCTTAGACGATGCAATGTTTATTCCCCAAGAGCCAGATCTATTTCGAAAACCTTCACCACAAGCCGAGCACCCCGATGGCTCTTATTGCTGCTAACAGACCTCTCCCGATGGTCAAGTCGCTTTTCCACCGCCGGGTCATTGAACCACTCTGGCCGCACCTAAATCCGAACTGCAGTGTTGTTCTTTTGATAATCCAGAGGGGCACCCCATTGGGCTTCGAGGCTGTTGCCCACGCTCGCTCCACAATTCTAAGGGATTTCATCAAGGACATTGGCGAATCATTTCAATCGCTTCCGACTACGAATACCCGCGGCTCCGCCAACCCCCCTATAGAACAAGGGCCCGGCGGTATAATCGAGCAGTCCATGAACCATGAAGAAAGCCCCATGTTCGTCTCTGGCCGCACGCACGGCACCCAATGCAAAGACTACGGCCGCTTCTCAGAGCGTTATGAGCGCCCCGGCTGTCTGCGGAGACTCACGGGGGAGTCATAGCGCAAAGGACCTCGAGTACTCACACCTCTCCTTCCATCATAGCGTGGACCACAGCACACACATGAGGAACAAGATACGCCCAACAATGGATAACTTTGGCATAACCCACGTCAATGGCGAGCCCGACACACCAGTTCACAGCCCATATACCGCGTCACAACTGAACAATTACTGTCTGACCTTCCTGCGCATTACCCTCCCACCCACCAAACGCGACGGGTATGCCTTACTTGACCAGTGTACTCAAGCAGGCTCCATCGAACACTGGGTTTTCCCTAATGGCGCGGGAAGATTGGAGCCCAGAGAGACACAGAAGACCGGATAGGGTGATCTCTGGATGCTTGGAGCGAAGTCTCGCACCAGGAGGAACATAATGACTGGCGATGACAACAAGAGGCATAAATCAAAGCCGATTGCCATCAAGGACCCTCATGGTGATGGGGTGAGGGCTATTGTCAAGGATGAGACCAAGGTGGCAGAGAAGGTGGCAATGCTTCAGAGGAAGCTGGAGGATGAGGGGAGGCATGCCGAAATGGCTAGCCAGCACATGGAGAGCAAAAGGAGGCTGCCGGAGAAGACAATGGCGGAGAAGGAGGCCAGGGAGATGGACGAATAGATGGTTCGGATGCATAGCGAGAGGAAGGGGTGGAAACGGCGGGAGATGCAAGTGCGGAAAGAAAGAGTAGGAGGCGGCGAAGGGTGGGGATGCAATTGCGGGTCTGCGCTCTCAGTGTAACCGTATTTTCATATCCGGAGCATAGGCCACAGGTGGGTGAGGTATATATATTGATGGGGTGAAAGGATGGCTCAGTTGCTTGACTGATTGGAGGCAAAGGAGATGTGTAAAAAGGTTATCATACTCGTGAGGTGAAGTAAACTAAGAAAAGGCAGTACAGGCGGGTAATCCAAAGTTCCCCTTCGCACACGCCCAGCTGCGCAAACGCTACGAGTACTCACATCATACGAGTATCATACAATACTTGTCCAGCGTGCCAGGGGTTAATGGTAAGCCTGGACCCGCTAGACGGCCGTCTGTGGGTAAACGAACCCTATTACCGTATCAATTGGCGACGAGGAAAGACGACCGGCGAAGTTGATAACATTGAGAGCTTCCATCATGATGACATAATGCACTAAGGGTAAATTGACCAATAGAATTGCTCAATGGAAACTGATGATAAAAGGTGGCTTTGAGGACACCATTTACTCGAGTACCGTACTCGTACAACACTTATAATTCACGTTTGTTGCCCCGATTGAAAGACGAATATAATGTTCAGATATTGTGATCTTCAAATCCGCATTGCTGCTATTTAACTCCATCGGGCCAGTATGAGAGAAAATCAAGAAACAAGCAGCAAAGTTGATTAGGAAGAGAAGGGAAAAAAAGCAAGCAGAGTGAAACGAGAAGAATTCAAGGGAGGAACGGGAAAATAAAGAAGATTGAAGTGAAGAGTGAATAGATAGATAATCATACTTGGCTTAGAGGTGAGGTGGTGCACGACACCGTGGAGCAGTAAGGAGATCAACCGATGGTTGAGAACAGACCTTAAGGTATCTATACAAAATACGAACTTTCAACTACATGTATGTATTGTTTGAAAGTTACTAGTGCTGGACTGTCCCTGGCAGTTTATGCGGTACGTGTACTGTACCGGTGTGGATGGTGGGCTTGCTTAGAGATAATGGTATCACAGTACGAGTACTGGAGAGGGTTTGCAGCCCTAGAGAGTGTTCGGGTTAAGGATAGGGCTAAGGACGCAGTTCATGGTGGGATAAGCATGACCTCGTTGCCCACCATAATAGGGACGAAACAACCGCCCTGTCAGGCTGGTTGGGCATGCGGTAGATTACGACTGGAGGAGACATGGAATGCTCCGGGTAATGTAGATATACAAGTACCTCTGGCCTTCTTGTACCACTCACGAACAACACCCCCTCCAACACCTTACAAGAGAGAAACCTCCACAAAATTCCACTCCAGATTGAATTATAATTGATCCTCGTTCTGCCTCTCCTTCCAACCGAATTGCATCTAGTAATACACCAGTCCGGCCCCGACACCCAGTATCTCGAGTCCTCCCACCGCCCTGCACTGTGGACATGCAACTAGGCACCTAGTTGATCGCAAGTATATTTTCCTCCCACATGATATCTCCTTTCACCAACAACACGGTCCATGGACAAACAACCGAACCTCGGAACTTGTTTCCCTTCGCTACTGCCTCCCCACACCCCACTCCCCTCCCTTTGCCTATCTCTCCCTCTCCCCAGACGCCTCCAACAGAAATACAAAACGGCTATTGGCCATTTCCGTTCTGCACTCTGTCGGATGTGGCCAAACCCTTGTTTGAACAGTAACCCAGAGCAGGAATGTGTAGTACTTTACTTTATCAATAAAGCTGTTCAAGAACACAATTTACGTGAACAGTTCCTTACGATTCACCTATCAACCATCCACGATCAGCGGTTCTGGCCCACCCGCATCCATCCACAGTGTTTCTCTACCATAATCCCAACAAAGCCACCTCACCCTTTTCCAAAACGCGGATTGCTGATATGGCTCGGAATCATAAGAAACAAAAGTCAATGTGGGAAATAATGTATTCAAAGATGACTCAATCCGCTGCAGAGAAGCGGTTATAACTTGATTTTGAGGAATTGGAATGCCAAGCTGTTCAAGTCAATAACATGTGGAAAGGAGCTCCATGTAGAGTTGGGTGTCTTGCAGACGTTATTAAGAAAATGAAGGAGGAAGTTTATATGCGCCTCGTAGAGTACCTACAATTTGAAGGGTGCCCCAGAGAAGCGAGTCGCTATCATAAAGAGGCAGGTGTTAATGAAATGGTCTTGTATATTATCGGTCCGATACTATTCGACTTTAAAAATACTACAGGGTGGAAAATACTACTATGCAGAGAACAGGAGCTCATCTCGGTGGGTTCTGAAGTAGACGGAGCCAGCGCGTTCGTGATGATTGACATGATTTCGGTCTTGGATCAATCGTTTGTCGTGGGTGTAGAGTCTAGACGATCATCCCTAGGAGATGCCACTAGACAATTTCTAGAGGAGATGGATGATATGTGGAGCTTCAATGGTAAGGGAACAGTTTACAGGTAACGTGTTCCCAGGGTGGAAATCACATTTCGGGATAATGTCCGATAGCTGACAGGTGGCCTGCTCTACCACAGAGCAGGCGAGAACTGCGAACCAAGAAAGTCTTTGAAGATGTACAGCGAAATAAACAGAGTAACTGTTGAATCAAGCATATTGAAGTATTATCTGTCAAAGTCTGTCTTTTTCATTATTGAGTGAGGTTGTCTTTAAATACACAAATCTGCTCATGTCTAGCATGAACGAAACTAATCAACAGTCTCAAGAGATAGAGTTTGGAAAATCCTCTTAAGTATCAAAAATGATACTTAAAGCAAAACATACCACAAAACCAAGGATAAAGTAATGCGTAAAACAAAACTTAAAACCAAACCAAGTATCAAAGGATACTTAAAACTAGCAAAGTATCAAAGCAATACTTAAAAGATAGCATAAAGTAAAACCATTAACCAAGTACCCATACCAGTTACATTACTGATTTGTTACAATATATAAGGACTGGTGAATGGTGGAGTATAATGGCGTCAGGATTCTGATGACTGAGCAATTTGCAGTTTTGTTTAGCACAATGTGTAAATGAAAGGATCCATGGATGAAGCAGAGCTCGGCTGAAGTGGATTGTATCTTTATTGCATGGTAAGGTAGAGGAGTTGTGAAGGAGGTTATTGTTGGCTGCAGTAAGTTATTTTTGTTTGATGTAAATTATGTGGGGCAATAATGCTTCTATCCCATTAGTTCTTGGAAATAGCAGGGGTCTGATGTGCTATATATACTGTACCATACTTCCTTGCTGCTCCTTCACCTGTGATAAGGTCATGATGTATACATTGTCGGGACCCTCTCATGTGCTAGTCAGTACAAGACCTTTCTTTCTGTTTTGAAGCGTAATCTCCTCAAGGATTGAGTCTATTTTTAGGGTAACCAGGAGGAAGCTGCGCATGATTATAAGTGTATAATATCTCAATCTTGTATTCAAGATATGCTCGATCATCATGCATACCTTGCTGACATATTCTTGGGAATGATATACAAAATATCCACTCGCAATTTGTCATTCAGTGGCCCGGGATCAGTGTCGTGGCCTAATATCATCTCCAGATAATTCTTGACACCATCCTCTGTATGACTAACAGCTATCCTAACTGCCATGCTAAAATATTTGACTATTTCGTCCTTCCCTTCTTATCTCCTAGTAAAGAATATCCGAATATTTGGGGACATCAAAATCATTTTTCGCAATGATAAATGGAGCTCCTGCTGGTGATCCTGAGTGGACCTGTCTAAAGTGTTGATGCAGATAAATTCTCGCTCGGGTGATGCAATTGTTTTCTGTATAATACTTACATTTTAGCAAGTAGGAGATCCTGACCACGAAACGTCCTTTTGGTCTTCTGAAATGCTTCCCGTATATGCTGCAGCATTCCTCCCCTGTTGATAAGTTGTTTGATTATCACTCTCGACATGCTTCTGGTAGACCTTACCTGCTAGGAAGCGAAATCGCAGTAGAGTCCTACCACAGCAATATCTTTTCCTTCTGCCCGATTGTACAGTCTCTCACTAACTAGAGAACTATTATTTTCTTCCCGTCAATGACATCCATGCTGTCTCTCTCCAGAGCTCCTCCTACCTAAGCTACGTTTTTCCAACACCTAGGTTCCCGTGACAGAACAGTACTGGTTATAAGCAACCATCTTCCATATCGCTCCCATTTTGTAATTCATTGATTTTAGGTACTCGTCGTGGTATGACATTTGTGAAATGGACAGGGGTTGCAGGCAGGTGCACAAGGATACATACACTTGCAGAGGTTAGGAGCAGCAAAAGGTGTGAGAAGTAAGGAAAACGCACAGCACGAGTGGCTGTTCTAGTGTTGAGGTTCTGGATCACAGGATTACACAACAATGATGTCTTGGCAGAGAGATCAAGGGAAATAGTCAGATGCAGCAAACATTTCCAATTCTTCAGAACAGCTTAAAGTACAGTGTATCCCAGGATGTATCAGAAATATTAGGAGTTCACTTCAGTTGGACATCTGGTTTAATGACTTTCCTGATGATAATCCTGAAGTTATAAGTAATCTCATCAAGGGCATATCTACCGGGGCCGGGGAGCCAAATGTTCAAGATAGTGAGCTGCTAACAGCTGAAGAGCAAGAGGTATGCGAAGCATACTTGGTTGCACTAACTAATATCGCATATCTTCCTTCCTGGGAATCACAGCCTCGTGGACATCTATTTTGGTCAAATGTATGTATTGTAAAGCATTCTAGATATGTTATTTCTATTGGTAGAAGTTAACAGGTAGCTAATCTGTATCTGTTTGTATATAAATTTAAATAGTTTACAATTTACTGTGAACATTAATTTCATTTGCTGTTTCAAATAAGCTGTACTCACTTTTATATTGTTACTGAATAAGTTAAATATAACTAAATATTACATGAAACCGGTATGGCTACTTGGTTCAGTGTGTGTTTTTTGTTTTGTTTTAAGTATCATTTAATACTTGGTTTGTTTGATGTCTTGTTTTAAGTAGTGTTTAATACTTGGTTTGTTTTATATTTTATTTTAAGTATCATTTGATACTTGACTTATTTTATGTTTTGTTTCAAGTGTCATTTGATACTTAATTCATTTTATGTTTTATTTTAAGTATCATTTTAATACTTAAGTTGTTCTACTAAAGAGTATAGTTTCATATCTTTGATGAGTTTTGTTCTTAACAGATATGAAAAAGAGATTTCTGTATGTAAAGATCTCCTGATTCTGTTGGATTGTGGCATAGAGGGCATGGGGATATGAACATTTGCCATTATGGAGGTTTATGGGTATGTAGTGTGAAGACAGAAGAATACAGGGTATCAGTCTTTGTGGTTTCTTTCATTCCTTATGTATATGGAAGTTCACTCACTAGCATTGTTGAGGTTGAGTTTGCATGGATCACAATGGATGATAGAGAGTTCTAGATTGCAGGATATTTCCATTTACTAGCCTCATTTGGTTCTTTAGAGTTTGTTTAATTTTAGGCACATTAGATTGTGGTTTTTCTTTGATGGAGATATATATCTCCTAGTTTGTTGTGACCTAGCATAGGTGTAAGACAGTCTAACAATCCTTTATCTCGGTACTTGTTTTACACCCTGTGCAACGTGTTCACAAGGTGCTAATCACGTTATTGGTAAAGAATACGATAGTTGGCCGGTAGCCTGCTCTTCCAGAGAGGAGGCGAGAGCTCAGAACTAGAGGAAGCTTCGAGGGTGTATTGAGGAACAAAGAAGTAACCGTTCAACCAAGTATATTGAAATACTGTCTGTCGAAGTCTGCCTTTTCTATTGTAGAAACAGGCAGTCTTTAAATACACAAATCTGTTCATGTCTAGCATTAATGAAACTAATCAAAGGTATCAATCGATACACTTTGGTGAAACTAATTAAGTATCAAAACAATACTTAAAACAAAACATAAAACAAAACCAAGTATCAAACGATACTTAAAACAAACCAAGTATCAAAGCGATACTTAAAACAAAACATAAAACAAAACCAAGTATCAAAGCGATACTTAAAACAAAACATAAAACAAAACCAATAACCAAGTACCCGTACCGGTTACATCCCCCAAAACAAAACAGCTGTTTAAACAAATAAAACCTAATACTCATCAAAGGCGGATTCTGAGAAACTCATGGCTTCAGTTTCTGCTAAAAACTCTTCATCGTAAGTATCACACCAGGGGCAAGAAGAAATCCTAAGAAAACATTTAGACTCAAAGAAATGCAAATCGCAGTAGTCACGAATACCAGATTCATGCTGTACATCAACCTATGCGCGGTCGCAATCAGGACAGTAGTCTATCATGAGGATTTCAAAGTAGTCTTCAAGTTGGATAGCATCGCGGTTCAACAACAGTCCAACAATCTGTTGTCGCAGCCTCACATTGAGTTCCACATAGTTTGACATCGTTATGGTATTCGGATGGTGATTGGTGACTAGATAAAGTTGTCAAGAGCCTGCTCCATAGCTTGATTTTCCTCATCGCTGCTTTCGAATTCCGACTCAAAGTATGGTGCCCAAAAACCATCTCTAGCTTCGAGTTCTGCATGCCCTCGATCAGCTTCTATCATCGTAGGTGTCCAGCACAAGGTGATATAATTGATCGTTAGGGGGAGGGATTTGTTTGGCATGTTATCTTTCCACCAATTATTTACCATATCCATAGCATGCTCTAGCTCTTCTAGCGGTTCCCAGCTGTTCTCACTCGTTGGATATTCTTTCCATTTAACTAGGAACTGATTATTTCCATGCCAAAGGCGGTGGTCTCGGATTTCTTCAACTTCTCATTCATCTTTCTTCTCAATGATGATAGGTGCAGGTCGAGAGTGGGTTCTTCCAGGGAACTTGGAGTCGTCATTTGAGTGGAATCGTTTGACAGCAGAGGCGTGGAAGACTGCGGTATTGCGGCAGTACATCCGTCCATCCATCTGGACAGTATAGCATTCTGTATGCTCGTCAAAAAACAAGACTTTGAAAGGTCCTCACCATCGGGGTTGTAATTTCTTGCTGCGTCCAACATTGGTAATGAACATGTTTCCATATACCATGACCATATCACCTGGTGGGATAAGGACATGTTTGCCTCGTCGCTTTTGAGCAGTAGTGGTGCTACCGAATCGGGCAGCTTTAACAGCTTAGAAGGCATCATTCCGAATTGCTTGATGGCGATTTACGTGGTCATCTGAGGCAAGGACTGAGGAGTTCTTAAATAATGTTGTGGGTAGGAGAGGGTATTGACGGCCGAAGATTGCCTTGCATGGAGACATTCCTAAGGTGTCTGAGAATCCGGCATTGATATATGCGGCGAGCTCAACAAGAGCTAGTTTCCAGTTCGTTTGTCATTCATTGATCGTGTTCCCAATTCCGGTCTTGACTGTGCAAATCTTTCCTTCTTCCTGGCCATTACTCTCATGATGTCCAGGGGCAGCTATAATGTGGTTGATTCCGAGGGAGGTCAAGGTTTGCTTCTAGAATCTGGCGGTGAAATGGGGATCAGCATTACTGACAATAGATAAGGGGTACCCATGGGGTGGGAATAGGTATCGTTGAAGGTTATTCCAGGTGTCTTTGGAGGAGTCGGTAAACTTCATTGGTATTAGCTATGAATATTCAGAAAATCGATCCACAGCTACCAAGATGGTGGCATATCCTGCGGATTTATTTAATGGTCCAGCGAAATCGATGGCATAGGATTCGAATATTTCACATCGTAGTTGGAGGGTCTGCGCTTTCCCTTCAGGTAGTTGTGTTCGCTACTTATTTGCCTAGCAGAGTTCGCATTGTTTGACGAAATCACGGAGGTCGTTTCGCATTTCAGGCCAGTAAACATATTCCGCGGTGTATCGGAGGTTGAGGTCCGCACTGTGGTGGCCTTTGTTGTAAATCTCGGTGAAGACATATTCCCTAATAGTCATTCCATTGAACACATGGCCTTTCGAGATGTAAAGGCAATGTTCACCATAACGGGTGCTGGTATAGACCATTCCATTGGATATATTGTAGATGGCGAGGTGTCCATGCCTGGAGCTATCTATAGATTTGAAGTAAATCGGGTCCTGGTGATATCCTGCTATCATTTGGCTTCGAACAGAGGAGGTTAATTATTCAGCAGTTGATCTAACATCTCATTCATCCTCAATGAGAGATCCTCTTGTTGGTTCGATAGGGGCTTCCACTTCCTCAAAGATTTCATAGAGTTGTCAGCGATGCTCGGGAATTGTAGGGGGTATGACAGAAACAATGGTTTCATTGTTGTATACTTGTAACGGTCGGCCGTATAGTGGTCGTGAGTCGATCAAGGGAGGAGAGGATGGCGGGACTGACTGCGGAGTATGTAGGTAAGCTATTGCATCCACGTAGGCTGCTGCCTTTTCGTGGTCTTCAAGACCTTGGTGTCGTGTTGGAACAGGATTAAAGGTATGGCGAGGTTGGGTCTATCCATCTTCATCGATTATCTCTTCGGCTCCTTCAGCAGTGTCGAAGCTGGTGTTTTTGGAATTGTCAGCGGACATAGAGTATGGTAGGGGTATCTGTTGCCGAACTTAATCTCAGTCTGGTGAAAAGGGCAGGTGTCATAATAATAGTGGGACCAGTGGAGTCTGCTTTGTTCAAGTTGGTGAGGAGGTGTGCTGCAGAGGGTGCAATTGTCTTTCCATTCGTCATCAATATCGTCTCCACGTTCAGTTCTGGCAGCTCTGTACAAGGTGTAAGAGAAAGGATTGGAGGGAGCATCTGAGCTGGCGGTAGCCATCGAAGGTTCTTGTTCAAAGGAGGTGTTGTCAGGACTGTCTTCCCTTTGTCTTGTGTGATCATGAACGAGAGGAGGATCTGCGATGTCTTGATTCTCATATAGGCGGGAGAGAGCATCAGCTAAATAGTTTGTTCGTCCAGGTGTATATATGATTTTTGCATCGTATTTGCTGATATCACCTATCCATCTTGTTCTTCTCCTTCCAGGTATTCTTTCTGTTTTATGATTAGTGAGAGGTTGGTGGTTAGTAACAATAGTGAAGGTATTGCCCATCAGGATGTGGTTGAAAGCGGCGAGAGCATCAATCACAGCAAGGGCTTCCTTGTCTGTTGTTCCATAGTTCATCTGTGAGTTAGTAAACTTCCTGCTGTGTAATGCCGCTGGTCTTGCCGTGTTATGGGAGACACCTTATCTAACCCATGTTCCAACTCCAACATCTGATGCATCAATTATCAGCCATATTGGTTCTTGTTTACTATAGTCGATAGGTTGTATAACATGCGCGTTTTTAATCAGTTCCTTGATGTTGGTAAAGGCTTGGTCATGAGTGTGGGTCCAGATAAATCCTGCATTGCCGGTAAGGTCTCTGAGCGGCGCTGTTACAGTGGCATGGTATGGTAGGAGCTGGGAAATATAGTTGACTAGTCCTAAGAATCGCATGAGTTCTTTCTGATTCTGGGGCGTCGTCCATTCTGTTAAACCGCTTATTTTTCCAGGGGCTGCATGTATTCCTTCATCATCTATAACATGTCCTAGGATATCGAGTTTATCGGCAAACAGGATTGATTTGTTTCTGCTAGCATAGAATTTAGCTTCCCTAAGTTTGGTACAAACCAAACCTATATGGTATGCATGTTCTATTTTGGTGTTTGAGAAGATGAAAATATCATCAATGTAGACCAAAACAAAATGGTGGAGGTATTCGCTCAGGAGGCTTTCCCTAATTCGCATAAAGGTGGCGGGCGTATTCAAATCACCTTGTAACATAACTCGGCTCATGAAATTTCCGAAGAGTATTTTGAAACTGTTGTAGCGTTCACTTTCTGGATCTAACCTTGTTTGGAAGTAGGCACGGCTTAGGTCAATCTTACTTCGGAATCTAGCCCGTCCAACTGCATTTAGTATCTGGGTTTGGTTTGAGATAGTGGAGCTGTCCATAACCGTGTTTTCATTCCGTAGCTTGAGGTCAACCAAGGGGCAGATTCTTTTGCCATCTGCTTTGGGTTGAACAAATATAGGAGCGGCACCTGAGGCTTCAGCCCAGTAGATGACTCCTGTTCTTTGTTGTTGGTTGATCCAATCACAAAGTGGGCTTTTATATGCCTCAGGAATAGAGTAGGTGGGTTGGTTCTTGTGATTAGAGGGGTCTCGGAGGCGAATATGGTGATTCATTTCTCTCATATAGTGGTAGTCCTTCGGGTATTTGATCAGGGAAAACATCAGAGTATTCATCCAATAGTCATTGGGCAGTTGCTTCACAGACTGCGGCTCGGTACTCTCCGCTTGTTGGCTTGTATGAGACTCTGACTTTCTGATCTGGGAAATCGATGGTTGATTCCCCACACCCAATTGTAGCTTTGTGGCGGTTCAGGAATGGCATTCCTATTTGGGCATCGGATTTGACCTGATTTCTAACTAGCATTTCCTGGAGGTATAGTACAGCAGAACCAAGTCGAATAGTCGCACTACAGGTTTTATGGCTTGTGGATCATGATCCCTTTACTGCCATATTGACTGATATAGGTTGGTTAAGGTCTCGAGTTGGGAGTCCATGGACAGAGACAAAGGAATTACTGATCATATCTCTTCCGATTGCGCCAGTATCGAATAGAACTCGCGCCCTTTTGTCATTGATCAGGATAGTACCTTCCAGGGCAGTGTGCGCTTTGAATGTACCCGGAGGTCAAACACTGTTGCATTCCACAATGATATATCCGATATGGATCTCTTCATATTCACTGGATTAGATATTATCACTTTCAACATTGTTGCCCCATGCCTCCTGCTTAATTGCCTTTCCTTTCCCTTTCTTCGTAGGGTAGTTCTTTGCCATGTGTGCTGTTTTTCCACATTCGAAACACTCTCCTTTCTGCCATCTCGATTCTTTAGAGGATGTTGTTTTCTTCTTAAAATCCCGTGCGGTATCGTCTTAAGAGTTGCTGGAGGCCTTGTGCCATGGCTGGCTATTCATACTAGAGGATGTCTATGTTTTATAGGCCTTGGTTTCATTGAGAATGGCGTCCTTTCGTTCTGCTCTTACAATTATTATCGCAATATCATCACCGTCATCCTCGCGTGGTTCTACTTCTCGCCGCAGGGTAGGGTGCATAATATCATAGAATCATCCCTTCAGAATGTAATTGGAGATACTTCCTTTTTCCATTCGATCCTTATGCATCATCAGATCTGTAGCCACATCGGTGATTCTCTTGACATGCATTCCATTAACCTGCCGGAGTTGGTTAAATTTGTTAAATAGGAGGTCATTAGTGATAGAGGATTGGAATCGTCCTTTCAGGGAATCGATAGCTGTAGATATTTTTAATCTTACATTTCCGCCATATTCCTTATAGCTTTGGTGGTATGCGTCGGTTGCTTTTCCTTCGCAGAATGATACAATGTATAGTCCTGTTGTAGGGTCTTCCACATATTTCCCTTGCAGGAGAAGATAGTGTGAGAGTTCCGTCGCCCATCGGCTAAAGGCTTCAGGTTTGAGATCTTTTCCTTCTCCTGTACACTTCGCAGGAAGGTGGAGTTTAAACTTAGGGGGTTCAAATACTGCAGGTACTTCCTCTTCTTCAGGCCGAGCCCGCGATTTTCCTCCTCCGGAGGATCCTCCTCCTGTGCTAGCCATGTCCGATTCGCTACTGAATTCGGGGTCGATTGGAGGTTCAAAGGAAGACTTCTTTACTGGAGTAGAAGGGAATTCTCCAAGAGGTTGTGTGTCTTCCGTGTTTGCAGCATCGCCTGGCTCTTTATCAGAGGGCCGGGATTGTTTCATTCTTGTAAGGTCTTGTCGTGGGATTTGCTTCCCACTCCTGGTCGTCAAAGACTGTATCTTGGATTGGAGACGAAGCCGAATATGTCGTGATTCTGCCGCTTCTCTCCACTAGCGTTCTGAGGTGGATATCGAGAGGTTGATCAGGCCTAAATCTGGAGACAGGTTCTTAACCACTTGCTGAGGTTAAAAAAATGTAACGTGTTTGCAAGGTGCTAATCACGTTATCAGTAAAGAATACAATAGTTGGCAGGTGACCTGCTCTTCCAGAGAGGAGGCAGGAGCTGAGAACTAAAGGTGGCTTCGAGGGTGTACTGAGGAACAAAGAAGTACCCGTTCAAGCAAGTATATTGAAATACTGTCTGTCGAAGTCTGCCCTTTTCTATCATAGAAACAGGCGGTCTTTAAATACACAAATCTGTTCATGTCTAGCATGAATGAAACTAATCAAAGGTATCAATTAATACACTTTGGTGAAACTAATTAAGTATCAAAACAATACTTAAAACAAAACATAAAACAAAACCAAGTATCAAACGATACTTAAAACAAACCAAGTATCAAAGCAATACTTAAAACAAAACATAAAACAAAACCAAGTATCAAATGATACTTAAATCAAACCAAGTATCAAAGCGATACTTAAAACAAAACATAAAACAAAACCAAGTATCAAACGATACTTAAAACAAACCAAGTATCAAAGCAATACTTAAAACAAAACATAAAACAAAACCAAGTATCAAATGATACTTAAATCAAACCAAGTATCAAAGCGATACTTAAAACAAAACATAAAACAAAACCAAGTATCAAATGATACTTAAAATAAACCAAGTATCAAAGAGATACTTAAAACAAAACATAAAACAAAACCAACAACCAAGTACCAGTACTAGTTACACTCAGAGCTTTTCGTGATCCGGCTCTAGTTTGCTCCTTCTTTAGTGCGTTGGTTAGGCATGAACAGATTCTATAATTGAAAGTTCAGACTTCAACACACAGTATTTCAATATCCTTTGTTGAACAGTTACTTCTTGAGGTTTCTCAGTACATGTAATGTTCCTATGTTCCTGTTGATTGATAGCAACGGGCAATGATACCTTTTCTTGATATATATATATATCTCTGCAATATGTATATATATTTATTCTTTGATAGTTCTTATCCCCTTTGGCCTATCTTGCCAATACTAGGTTGGGTAACGCTTATCGTCGTAGTGTATAGAGTTATCGCCCTTAGGCTCTTAAGGAATGTAAAGGATAAAGATCCCACTTTCCTAGGCTCCCGTGTCCTTACTTGCTGCCGCATCGCCGCCACATGGGCCCCTTACATACTACCCTTATGGTAGGACACACCAACACTGACAGCGCTGAAGGGATACCAGTAGTGACTTACCACTTGCACTCCGAGGGGATGAAAGAGTCTGGCGAAGTCTTGGCTACTCTCCACATAGCTATTCTGTACGCTGCATTTGCCAGACCTCCCCCCCTGGAGTCCCTGGGTTGAGTTGTATCACAAGTGAAAGGCGGAGAGTGGTTATTGAAGCAATCAAGAACTTATATTACTTATAGAAACATGACAAATAAATTAGAGGAGAGAGAGCAAGAATAAGGACAGAGGAAGAAAATAAGCGGGGCCCAGATACTGGTGTAGAGACAGGGGGTGAGGCAAGCAGTCCCAAGGTGTCACCCGAAACCACAGAGAAAGCAATAGCAAAGCTATGATTTCCAAAATCGTGGTTGACGTAAGCGGGATTGCCGCAGCGCTATTCCCCCTACATCTATTTGAAGTGGCATTTACCAAGTATGCCTTTGCAATCCGTGAACCACCTGCTTATACCGGTTTTCAAGTCACTCCCAAGTTTACGTTTACAGTAATTACCAATACCAACGATGTCCCTAAACCGCTCTTCATACCGCAATGTCACCTTTCATGATGCTACCAATCCTGATATTGCTCTGAGAGGGTTTCGGCCAAATGGGTCGATTACCGAGGCAAAGCTTCTTGACTTTCTCGAGATCGTGCTGGAAAATTGGGTTGCGGTGAGTGTTTGAAAGACGACATGGACCCATATCATATCCAGAATAAACAGGTCTCTTGAAATGTGAGTTTACAATATCTACTCCGACAGTATGTAAATTATTAGGTTTCCCCCATTTTGCAAGCTACACAACTGCTGATTTTATCAGAGCCTATCGAACTCAGTAGGGAGGTTTGTGTGGAACACGCCACTACCCGTAATATAACAGGCAGAAACCACCGCTTCCGTCATGAGGTCCGTAATCGTGACTGGAAATGTGTGATTTCTGGAACCGAAAATCCCGAAGGCAATATCCAGGCCAATAACTGGAGTGGTTTCGAGGCTTGTCCTATCTTCCCCCATCAGCACGAATGTCTTTGGAATGAGCTTGGATATGGCCAATAAGTTACCGACATTGGGGATACTCCTAGGCGCGAAGAGATAAACTCTAGTCATAATGGGTTTGTTGTGATTTCGTTACTTGATTTGCTACAAAGTGGGGATAAGCCCCTCCATATATACTTAGCAAGCTCGCTCCCGCAACCCAATACTTGTGTACAGCGTGGCCTCATTTCCACCAACGCAGACTATCACTCATGGTTACTTCATAGTGATCGGTCCAAACACATAACTAACCAGATATGGAATGCTGACGCAACAGGGTTGACGCTTCTAGAAACCATACACACCAAATTCGATCAGTACTGTATCTCTTTGAACCCCGACGACAATTACAAAATTGTTATATTCGATATCAATATTTTCAGGTTGTATGGTAGAGTTCTTGATCCCGTCTGTCTCAATCTTGGCGATCCCCGCCATGTGCCCAGCCGACTTCTAAAATGGCACTTTGAGCAATCAGTGTTCGCCAATGTCAGAGGAGCCTGAAAACTGATATTGGAGTACTGTCTATATAGGCAAGAGAGATTCTGGTTGGAGATGGCTGGTAGGCTGTGAGGGGTTACTGGAGAGCAACAGCTTCGACCTAGGCGATGATTTCAAGCTGTGTATTTGATGGTGCTAGCTGCCCCATCATTAGTTTTATAAACTTTAATTTAATAGTGTTTTTCTCTTGCTTTATTTTCATCTACCCCTACAATAATCCTATGCGTTGTGAAAAAATGATTATCATACCTAGAAGCGATTTCCACTATTTCCCTGCATCAAGCTTCGCCCACCTTAACTCAACTCAGCTCAGCCTTCTAACTTAGCATATTGTTCGTTTATTTCGATTTCACTGTATTTGAATTAAGACACACCGGAGGGAATACAGAAAATATACCAGAAGGAAAATTCAGTGCATTTGGGAAATATTTTAGAGAAGTGACCGCTTTGCTGCTATTTCCTTGTGTATGCATTGGGCCTCTCACAAACCTTTCGTAACTGTATATTTTTTCATATACCCACCAGTATTATACTAAGTATCTTAGACTATTGTTTTCTTTGTTTAATTATTCCTATTGTTAGTCATATTTTACCAGTCATATATCAGTTTTGATTTTTCTCATTGGCTAGCTGACTACTCAATACCAATTTTAACCACATCCCATCTGGCAACGATCTCTGTCTGGCCAGTGTTTACGTCATATCGACGCTTGCAATTGCTTGTCTTGCAAAAAGGACAAGTAATACAACAAGTGCTCGTCGAGTAATCGAGGTATATGAATTAAGTACTTAAACACCGCCGTGTCCCAGGTCCCCCCCAATATCAAGACTGCTAAAAACTATCGTTTTCACTCCATCGAGAATCGAATATACAATCCTTCCTGCGCTTTTTGGTTAGTTTGCTATATCCTGATGTTTTGAGCTCCCCCGTTGCTGATTGTATGCTCCCGTGTTTTTTAGCCTTCATTTCCAGGAACAGGGTCTCACTCATATGCTCCTCCGTGTGTTTCGGAAGTTATTCCATCTTGGACGCCAACCGGGAACAAACCTATCACAATTCTATTGCATTGTTGCAGGACCTACGTAACGCGGAGCGCGAGATTTACCGGGCGCGAATCTCAGCCCTGGATCAGAGGTGCAAGGCGTGCGAACAGGCCGGCCGCGAAAATAAAAATTGAACGGTTGGATTAACCGGACAGCTTTCATGGGAAGGGACAAGATCTCGAGTAACTGATCGTGGTGGCTGAACAGCCCTTCTGGACATAGGCAAAATAAACCTGCATAATTCGTGCCTGAATCAAGTTTGAGTGTACTAACTCGCCCAGACCAGTTGCCATAAATGTTTTTGAACTTTTAGAGAGAAACAGCTGAATGACAGGGAACGACAGGAGTATAAATAGGCGACAAATGGCATCTGCATATCCATTCCTCCGCTCACCATACATCTCCACCTCCTTCTGTCATCATCTGTGCTCCTTCATTTAAGTCTCCCACATCTCCAGGCATTTCCATATAAACAAAAAAAAATGTTTGCCACAGAGACTCCCTAAGCTATCTCTGTGATTCTACACTTTCCTCTTCCCCTATCTTCTATTCGCTTTCCATGCGCCTCCAATCCTCTGGGGTCACAACTCTTCCCGCAGATACCAGGGTTGGCTTCGCGGGCCCCCTAAACCGACTGACAAAATAGATGAATGAAAGACCGGTTCCTGAAATAGGTGTATCGCGCAGCAGTCTCTCTGACTCTCTCATACCGATCGAATGCGGTTTGCCAAAGATCATAACGGAAACTGCACCAAAACAAACCAACACGCCAAACCAAACAAACGAATGCGCGGGCAAACGCACCAGTGAAGAACAAATGCCGTTATCCCAAAGCATGATAGGTATGTTGGGAGCATGTCAAGCAGTATTTCCAACATGAATAACAAGGATTGGAGGAAATGGGTAGTTGAGCGGTGAGAAAGCGCTCCGGCGGGGATAATTCTTGGAGGAGCGAGGCGAACACTTATTGCCGTTCCATCATTTTGCCGGTAATGTAGGGCTTAGACAGCTTGACGGAATTGTTTCGTAAAAGTCAAGATGGGATTAAACAGGCTCATCATATACGGCTTCAGATGTTGAAGTTTAAATTTGACTAAAAGAATGCGTTCTCCCTACTACCGGTTGCAAAAGCAATTTAGTAAATATCATCACATAACCTAATCCACCATCAGAGTATAATGCATTGCTCTCCTTCTAAGCAGCAGCCCCATACCCACACAGGGGTGAGGGGACGACCTCTGTTAATTACCGTGTCAGGCAGACGCCATTTAGGATAGGTGGTACAGCAAACCGGGTGAGTCTATGAGCAATACCAATGAAACAATAATCTGAGAGCGGGTCACTGATTTTGTCTACTTCCCTTTCCCCGCCCTTCCACCATATCATATCTCGGATGGGTGGTTGGTCTCGATATTTTATTTTATTCCTATAGGTATTCAGGTTGTATCTTGGCATTGGCTATGCCTTATTGGTACCATTCTCGTGCGTGGTGCTAGTATCGGAACCTTGCAGAAGTCTCTCGAAGTGGGCTCACTCCCACACTATTTTCTATGGAAAAGGACGTTAACGAGTGAATATACCACCAGCACACTGGTAACGACCTCAACTATTTTGAGGATGACAAACCCCTACCAATGGAGGCATTAATCTTTTGGTCTATTCTAGTTTCCATTGAATCTGATCTTGTTACCGTGAACCCGTAGCAACCGTTTTTTGACTCTTCTGTGTGGCCAATGCAAGGTTTGCCAAACGGTTGATTTAGGCCCAGGATGTTAAAGCTTGTGCCGGTGGATTTACCGTATCATACGTGGTATGCAAGAGGAATCTGCTGGCCTTGATCGGCAACGGAACAGAGTAAATTGCTACCAGTACCTGGACCTTCTATCTACTCGCTCGAGTGAGTCGTAGGTAGAGGCCCGCGTATTGTGATTGTCGTATTTGGTGCCTCGGTGTGACAATTTTCAGCCACAGAATGCAGCTGTTTTTCTCCAACAAAACCTTGTAACATCGTAATTTCCATTACTACCAAGAATCGTGGTGCAGTTGGTCAACGTACGCCGCATGCTGCCCGTGACAGCTAATTCAAATATCGTCTCTTCCGTTTTGGCTGGTGGGAGGTTGGCCGGGTCATGGCAGGATGCCGGGTCGAAAGCGCTTCTCCAATAGACAAATGGAATACTCCCAAGCGTGTGTGCTTTATTCCTTTGGTATTTGCACAGAATCAGTGGAGTATAACCTGCTATTTCGCTAACATGTAACTATGTTCTTGGGGTTAGTCTGTTTTCGGCAAGATACCGATATTGGAAATACCTCCACATAACGTTTTTGGTAAGATATGGTGCATGATAAACCGGACCAAGGCATCCAGAACATCATACCTCTGAAATTATATCTACAAACCCTATTGGTCGACCAAGTGGCTGGGCACAGATATTCCAGCATCCATTCACTCCGCAAGCATCTCTACTGTTTCATGGCAGCGCCGTCTGTGGGTTATGAATTTTGACGCCACGCCGGGCCTAGCCTCCAGGTATTGCTATCCACAGGAGTACAACTACCTCCGGGCTCGCCCTCATCGACTCACTATGCCGATTGTTGTCCGCCCTATAGGGCCCTATAGCTATATCCAACATTACCCTTGTATATACACTAAAGCCGTTGTAGGGAGGATGGGCAGGTACGACGATGGTTCCACAAAACGCTCGTGTAGAGCTTCTTTACTTCCTCCAGAACAAAAAGTCTCCCCGTAAATATCATACTACCCGCGCACCGGATTCGCGACGGCCGACGTCTTTGTTGTTTTGTCACCGATGTGTATAGTGGTTACGGTTTTGGATATGTATTTATGGTGCTATTGTTGGGATCGGAGATGACAGATTGTAGGTTTCTTTTATTGGTGGAATGACCTTCTATATATAGTGAGTGGTGACGGTTATATTGTAGGAACAGACAGTACACTTATCATCATTGGGAAATGAAGACAGCGTGGACCTCTCGGTTGGCATTGTGAGATAGAATAGGTGTCATCATGGGCAGATGACAGAGATGCCGGAACTCCTGTATTTACAGGACGCCGTGTGCTGGTTATGTTGGCGGTTGAGGTCAGTGAGGAACACAAGGAACAATCAAGTCACCAATTCCGCCAGTATTCAGCCCGCTTTATCGATCCATTGCTTATATTTCGCGCTATCTTTCAATAGTCTTAAAGTGAGCCAAGTTGCTCCTATCCGCCCATTAGTGGGCGATCGTCCGCACAGTAGTCCTGGGCGTTCATTGAGGGCGCTTGCTTTGAAAGCCGACGGTCAGTTAGTTCGAAATTGTCGGCGACTACATAGTCGCATTTTGTGTAATCCAAGGTAAACACACCAGATTCCCATGCAATCTGAAGATATCTGTCGGTATCCTGCAGACCCCTTACTTTTAACCACATAGTATTGGTGAATACAAACATCATACCCTTGTTGATGTAAATTTCGTTTAAGGCAACTGTATGTCATCTACTGACATACCACCACGACAGGCACATCTACTGAATTCTTATACTGACTTATGCCCAGCTTCCATGTCATATCAAGGTATATAGAGAATTCAATTGGCACCCTAAGGTTCAACGATACACTTGTATAAATTTCTTCATAGCTGTTTTCATAGGCGCCGTGCAAGATTAGCGATAATAATGTCACATAATTGCCCAGAAACAAAATTACTGATAGATTGATTGATCATGATTTCGCAAACTAGTGCACCATCTTGTAGAGCCCGTGCTAGATCATATTGTTGCCATTGTGAGGGTTTTCGTCCTACCCGAGCTAATGGTGTCCATTATTACGTGGAATGTGAGTTCTCCTTGAAGATCTACTTGACAAGGCTACCCATCCCTTTCTACTGCCAGGCACGCTTCATGATCCTATTTCCACAATGTTTACCTATCCTTGTATCACCGACATTGGAAGAAATTGCTCAAACACCTGAATTGTCTAGACCTTAAATTTTAAAACCACCCGAGTATATCTACATCATGAATGACGCGGTTTTGAGAAGATTATCTGCATACATTGATATGAGAGTTGAAGTTTCCGCTAAATGAACAAACATGTAAAGTACGAAGAAGTTATTATCAGAACGCCAATAGAGATAACGTATTGAAAAGAGAATTGCAGAAAGAACATGCGCAGGGTCTCAGCAACAACCTATCAAAGACAAAGCACAAGACAATTCTAGAGGCACATACGAGTAACCTTCCACCCAGCTAGCCAAACAGTCAGTGAAACAATTGGCCTGTGTCACACATGATACACCTTTACCTAATTGCCTCCAATCCATAGCGCTTCTACCAGTCGAAGCCCTGAATCCTGAAATTATTGAATTCCACATCTGCAAGATGTTCCCCCGCTTCATCGATCTCCATATCATCACTGTCATACTCATGCATCTCGTGCTCGGACCCGAAGCTACCATTATTACTGAAATCAGATGTTGCATAAACACGAGGAGAACAAGATTCCCCAGTGTTGTTACTTGCCGATGCAAGGTAACCATTGTCATCCTCCGTTTCAGGCAGGAGGTCATCAATATCATCCCCAGTTAGAGACAGGAGGTCACCATTGTCACTCCTAATTGGCGGTGGGAGGCTGTAATCATCACTCATATTAGACTGAGAATGAGTGTCAAAAGAGCAAGGAATATCATCGCTCTCGATTGTGGACGAGGCGTGCTGCTTTTCAGGAGATTCCATGGAACGGGGGATTGCGCTGCCGGGTGTATAGGGGGGCGTGATCATAGTCTCTAGGCGATCCATGTCCTCTTCGGACATCTCGAGTTCATCCCAGGTGGTGGGCCTTTTGAAATTGCACGTACTGTTAGGAGCTAGAACTGTAGCAGTAAACAGAGAAATGAAAGAACCCGAAAACCTACAAGACATTGTCGGGTAGCGTATCCTGAAGCAGCTGTTCGTCCAGCCACCACCACAGCTTCAGCGCTGCATCCTCCTTAACCCAATCAAGTATTTCATTGCAACAATATTCCCCCCAGACTAGGCGTGGTTGGCAAAACCTGGCAACCAAAGATGGCCCGACAGGTGGAGCTAGATTTTACCAACCCCAAATCAGTCCGGGTAGGCCCTTGCACATATGAAGATCCGAGAGAACTTACTGACTGTAACGTCAACCTTCTTACAACGGGTAACTGATTTCAATTTACAGTCACGATAGATTTCAAGCTTCCAGGCGATATCGTTCTGCCCACAAGGAATAGTCAGGTTATACCATGGGGAGTTGAACCCGGGGGGGAGGAGTTCTGGGCTAACTCGATGGACATGGTGGGGGCAGAGAACGTCCGCAACCTCTTTGAGAGCGACCATGACTTTGTTCCGAATGAACGCGAGCCATGTATCGGATATCGGAGGAGCATCTTCGGTAAGAGCATATTCGGGAGCTCTCATAAAACCAGAATTGAGATACATTTGGTGGTGATGTGGCGATGGCGGTTTCGCTGGCGATGAAAGTGGGTGAATGGTTGAAATGAAGGAGACGGTGTGGGGGGAAGTTAGGCGCTTGGGTCTTGTGTGGTAGGGGGGACAGGCACCAACCATGTGTCACATTCTATTAGAAAACACTCAAACTTTAGGGTTTATCGGAACGGGTCCCAAAAAGCCCTATAGGTGGTGACAGAAAACACCGCATAGCAAACACCAAACCTATGCAAGTCATACAAGCCGCCCGATAGGTCAGCTCATATTATGCGCATAATGAGTTGGCCAGAACTACTCATGGCCACGATTAGATCGTGATCGAGTTTGGCTCTAGCAGATCATGCTGGATCACCCTCGATCATAGGGATCACTCGAACAGATCATGCTCGAGCAGCTTAAAAATGTGTTGGGTCTCTAGCGAAACTAACTGAGGGGTACTGTGGGCCTGTCTGAGGGCAGATATCACCAAGAATTAGTGCCCATACAAATTCTCCAGTACTCAGTCCCATCTTGGTGTATGTAATACTAATTATTGAGGGATTTGGGTAGTAATTTGTTGTCGTGATAGGAATAACAATGCTGTTAGTTATTTAGCTATATATTGATATATTCTCGTTTTAACCGATTATAAGGTTGATACGAACGCCGCGATTAGCACACAAACCTTCCAATGCGTCGGCCCAGGTTAATCGTCGGGTTCCTTAGGTTCGTTAGATTGCGGGACAGAAATCACCCTACTGGCTAGGGAAGCAACGGATACTGTAGTTGTCGTACCACTTGGGACGGTCAGCTGTCAGTAACCACGGTCCTATCCCTAAAAAATGGCTTTTTTGTCAGCATCAGCACTGTAGTGTCCCATAATACGGACCTGTCAGCTTTTCATGACCCGTGTTATTACTAAGGTTTTCACATTGATATCTCGCTCTCACTAAGGTTGACCGCATCTAAGTGAGATAGAAGATGGAGTTCGCCATTTGATTTCCCTATCTACAACACGTATGTTATCGATAATACCGTATTAGTCTACAGCAGTGCTCACCCCATTCACCTATCTCCGGTTCCAGTACACTCCACCTCTGGTGTCTGAACATCTGTATCTGAAGAACTACCATCACTTGAATCTCCCTCTGCATCATCCTCATAGGTGAGATCTTCTTCAATCTATCATCTACCCTTTTGATATCCCCTGTAATGCCCAGTGTCTTATCATACTGAAGCCCCATAGGTAATACAGTATCGACTTGCTCCCGGTGAATTTCATAATCGCATTTGTCTTCAGGAATATCCTCCTGCATATCTCCCATGATAATGACTGGATGCAATTGAGTTGCAATAGCATCCACATTAATAGAAACGTCCTCATCACCTCGTCCTTCTTCCTCTTGACTAGAACTTTCTTCCTCGCCAGCCTGCTCATAGTAAACGTTAATAACTAGCTTTCATATCTTCTCTGGCTCAGTCAAAAGCTGCCCTACTGAGTCACTAGATGTGAGGCACTCCCATGATAGATTATATCGTTTCACTTGACGGTTACTCTATGGTTTTAATACAAGTGACATTTGCTCTGGATTCTGCAAGTATCTTGATGCCTCTAGTATCCAAGTGGTAGTTTGAGTTCTCAATTCAGCGATATTGGCCATATTTCGCACCTTAGTAGTTAAGATACCCTCGGCAAGCTGGTTTTGAACCACAGTCTGGAAGTACTTTGCTGTTGCCAACTTCATAGGATGCTTGTAGACACGCTGTAGCCACACATCGCATGGCTGTAGAATACCTGTACATCCACCAGGTACAAAGATCACAATTAACCACTTATAGTTCTCTGCTAACCGCTCGAGTATGGCACTACTACGGTGGACCTTCTAGCAGTCAAAGTACACAATCATCTTTGCTGACTCCAAGAGGTTATGCTTGACTATCATTGTATTGCGGTAGGGCTTGATAATCTTCTCAAAAGACCCTTTCATTGTTGTAAGACTACTCCAATAATCGTTTGAAATTGTATCAAAAGATATGGCCTTCAGCCTCAGTGGGTTCTCGATATAACCGGGTAGGCAAGTAGCTCTCTGTCTTTCCTGTCCATACGAATTTATTAGGTAAAAGCTCACCCGATATCGAAGTAGATATCAATGGGATAAAAGCGTGCTTTTCATCCCGTCCATAAATAGCTACTTGCTTTGCTCCCCGTTCCTCATATGTATAGTCGATGCCTCCTGGTAACAAAGTTATACCAGTCTGATCACAGCTCACAATGAGAGTCTGGTGAATGCGTTCTCTGTAGATTAAAAAAACAGGTCGAAGAAAGGTTGTATAACATTTCTGCTGCCAGTCCTTTGGTATGTTCTGACTACCTTTTGTATTGGCTCGAAAACTCCTGTTTAGCTTCTCATAGAGAAATATCTTCGTAAAGCTAATTGAAACTGTGATCTTCCGTCCAGTTTTAGAATCGAGAATTTGCTCAAGGATTTGCTCAAGGATTTGTGGATTGTTTTGTTGAACAACTCCGAGAATAAAGTTTCGTGTGATAGGGGCATTCACTGGTAATCCGGCAGTGCGAAGGCTTTACAGAATATCTTCTAACCGCTGAAATTCCTCTGGAAACCTGATATAGAGTGATTTCTGTCCCTTCGTGCTACCACCCATCATAGAGTCCCTCTTTGTAACCCAGGCCAGTAGTCTAGGCTTTCACCCCTGCTTGCCTGGTGGAAGCCAGTTCTGCAGTGTCCCTTTGTTCAAATGGCTGAACTCGCCAGACTGGATGTGTCGTAATTGAAAATATTTCACGATAGACCCTGCACTCCAACGATGCCGCACAGTCGAGGCATTAATCTTATGCCATAGTAGTGGGTAGTACCAATTAACTTGGCGATGCGTAGAGGGCGAAGCTTTTCTCCTTTTTTCTGGGAGGATTTGTTGCTGCTGCCACACCGTAATGCTCGGAGTCGAAGTGATGGGAGGTCTGATCATACTGGCTGATTCCTCTCTCGGGAAAGACTTGCTCCAGTTGACCCATGATGGCATCCCGAATGCCTGCGTCAACGTCTTACAGTTTTTTAAGTTCACGGCATCGTTGCTGCTCGTCCTGGGTCTGCTGCCGTAGCCATTGTCTTTTCTTATCACCTATAAATCGAACTGATCTACCCGGTCTATCAGTTTCACCCTCGACTATTTTGGGAACATTTTGCTTCTCAAGTTCCTTCTCAACTTGGAGATGATACTCATGATTGTCAATTGGCTTGAAGAATGAGGTCGTGCTTGGCTGGGGCATCTTTCTTGTTGTGGAATCTTGAGGTATAGTACTTTGGCTTTCATTACAGGCTTTCTGGCTGGTATTTATCATGTGGACCCTTATAAAATTCAAGGATCTGGAAGCTACTAGAAAACAATTACAAAAGCTTTGTCCCAATACACTTTTGTGTCAGCAAGCTCTGTCCCAAACCCCATACACAAACTTTGGTATCAGCACCAAAGTCCTGTCCCGCGTTGTACGACCACTACACTCTCTCTGTTGATAACTGAGTGTGTTGTCGTGTTCTTCCCGTTATCTTACTCCTGTAGTCAAAGTTACAACATTATACCTTTTTTGTAGGATTATACTCTCTTGTTAACTATTTTACATCTATATGTCCTGTTTATGTATCTTTGGGTAATATTGGGGTAGATAGTTGTCATTGAGTCTGAGTTTGGATATGGGTCCTGTTTTTTTCTCTTTATGCCACGTATCATAGAGATAATTACTTTTCCTTTCATGTATTTAATGAGCAGAGTCTCCCACATTGTTGATGTTTAGAATACAGCGAGGAAACTATTGTCTTGAAGAATTGCTGTATCTATCTCCACAGATCCCATATTCTCAGACCACATTGTCTTAAACCTTATTTCATTTTGGGAGTCTCACAACTCCAGCAGTGCTTCCATATCGAACAGGTTATGAGATCGGAGCTCGCAGCACTAATGGAATAAAAATGGACACATGAGCAATTGTCCCCATCGTCAACTACCTTTCTTACCCATTGATACTCCTGTAGCACAGCTCAGATTCACTGCCCATGGATCCTCAACCTCCAGATTTTGAATCCGGGAGGACAGGACTGTTACCATCAACCTTGACAATATCAAGCAATTGACTGGGCAGGACAACTACATCATGTGAGAATCAACTATAAAGCTGGTTTAGAAAGGCATAAAAATGTACGAGATTGTCGTAGAGGTTTAAAAACCTCCCGATGATTCTGACGAAGATGAAGTCGCGACATATAGAGGGCTTTGCCATCAGGCATCAGCAATCTACATACAAGTTGTCTCTACTGAGATCTTGGAGAAGCCTGTCGAGTACGATGACCTATACGAGATGCAGAAATATCTTTGGACTATTCATTCCCGCGATATAGATTTTACACTGGTATCTCCGATAACCAATCTCACCTCGCTTTCTACTACGTACGATCCCAGCCAGCACATGTCTACATACCTTGAACAGTTTGTGACTGAGTGGCAGCGACTTGCAAAACTGGCTAAATGGTCGCAAGACTCCTATTGCCAGACCTTTACTATGTTCTTAGCTATAGATAAAGGAAAAGGTGACGTTCTCCTAGGCTTTCTTGTATGCCACCGAAAGAATGTCATCGACAATCTCTCCACGAAAAATGATCCCACATTCGTGGAGATAAAACATATTCTCCTTGACCTCGAGAGCGACCAACCACGAATGAGACGGCACCTGGCCCTCCAAACCGTGGCCTGCCAGAGGCCTAAACATAGACCCCACCCTCTACCAGTACGGGACTCAACTGACGAGTTAAAAGAGTGTACCTGGTGCAACAAGCGCTATCGCAGGCATTCGCGTGGTCATACTTGGCACGAGTGCATTGAGTTGAAAGTAGACAACCAAAGGAAAGTGGATGTCGGCGCAGGTAGAGAAGCAGGGCATACTGTGTCCAAAGCCAATAGAAAGGTTAGCAAATTTTCTTTCTACATTAATACAGGAGCAACCTCCCACATGTACCCCAACGCAGCAATCTTATAACACCTTTCACTTTGTTCCGGACTTGTAAAGTCAAGTTTCATGGAGAAGAAGTGTCTTGTTGAGAAAGGAACCATGGTAATTGACTGCCTTTTAAAGAGTGGGAGTCTGTCTTTATT
>NW_003298772.1:163166-202130 GCF_000151645.1 Tuber melanosporum
GCTCCCTACCTACATTCTACAGCCAAAGAGCGAAACCTCGAATCAATCTCAGATGGATTACTTCACCAGATTTCTAACGTGTTCGGAAGCTGCTAATCACATTATCGGTAATAGATACAGTGCTTGGCAGGTAGCCAGCTCTTCCAGAGAAAAGGCGAGAGCTGAGAGCTAAAGGAGGCTGCGAGGGTGTACTGAGGAATAAAGAAGTAACCGTTCAACCAAGTATATTGAAAAACTGTCTGTCAAAGTGTGCCTTTCCAATCATAGAAACAGGCAGTCTTTAAATACACCAATCTGTTCATGTCCAGCATGAACGAAGCTAATCAAAGGTATCAATCGATACACTTTGGTAAAACTAATTAAGTATCCAAGCAATACTTAAAACAAAATATAAAACACAATCAAGTATCAAACGATACTTAAAACAAACCAAGTATCAAAGTGATACTTAAAACAAAACCAAACAAAACTAAGTATCAAACAATACCTAAAACCAACGAAGTATCAAAGCGATACTTAAAACAAAACATAAAACAAAACAAATAACCGAGTACCCGTACCGGTTACATTCCTCAAAACAAAACAACTGTTTAAATAAACAAAACCTGATAATCATCAAAAGTGGAGTCCAAGAAACTAAAGGCTTCAGTTTCCGCTATCAGTTCTTCCTCATAAGTGTCACACCAGGGATAAGAAGAAATCCTAAGAAAACATTTAGACTCAAGGAAATGCAGATCACAGTAATCACGAATACCAGATTCATGCTGCTCATGTACTCTAGTGTTATCGTAATCGGGACTATAGTCTATCTAGAGGATGGTGAAATAGTATTCAAGTTGGATAATATCGAGGTTCAACAACAGTCCAATAATCTGTTGTCGCACCCTCACATTAGGTTCCACATAGTTTGACATCGTTATGGTATTCAGATGGAGAATGGTGATCTGATAAGATTGTCGAGAGCCTTCTCCATAGCTTGATTTTCCTCATCACTGCTTTTGAATTCCGACTCAAAACATGGTGTCCAAAGTCCCATCCCTAGTTTCGAGTTCCGCATGCTATCCCTCAGTCCCTGGCATCGTAGGTGTCCAGCACATGCTGATATAATATATCATTGGGGGGGGGGATTCACTTGGCATGTTGTCTTTCCACCAATTATTCACCATATCTATTGTGTGCTCTAGTCCTTCTAGCGGTTTACAACTGTTTTCGCTCATTGGGTAACCTTTCCCTTTGACCAGGAAATGCTCATTCCCATACCACAGGCGGTAGTCTCGGATTTCTTCAACTTTCCATTCATCTTTTTTATCAATGATGATAGGTACAGGTCAAGAGTAGATTCTTCCAGGGAACTTGGAGTCGTCATTTGGATGGAATCGCTTGATAGCAGAGGCCTGGAAGACTGCAGTATTGCAGCAATACATGTGTCCAATCATCTGGACAGTGTAGCTTTCTGTATGCTTGTCAAAGGATAAGACCTTGAAAGGTCCTCGCCATCGGGGTTGTAGTTTCATGCTGCGACCAGCATTGGTAATGAACATGTTTCCATATACTATGAGCATATCAGCTGGTGGAATAGAGATATGTGTATGTCGTCGCTTCTGAGCAGTAGTGGTGCTTCGAAAGTAGGCAGCTTTGAGAGCTTAGAATGCATCATTCCGAATTGGTCGATGGCCGTTTAACTGGTCATTGGAGGTGGGGACAGCGGAATTCGGGAATAGAGTTGTAGGTAGGAGATGGTTTTGGCAGCCGAAGATTGCCTTGTATAGAGACATTTCCAAGGTATCTGAAAATCAGGCATTAAAGTATGGGGCGAGCTTAACGAGGGCTGGTTCCAAGTTGGTTTGTCGTTCATTGATCATGTTCCTAATTCTGGTTTTGACTTCACGGATTATTCGTTCTGCTTGGCCATTAGTCTCACGATGTCCAGGAGCAGCCATAAGATGGTTGATTCTGGTCAAGGTTTGCTTCCTGAATCTGGCAGGGAAACAGGGATCATCATCACTGACAATAGATAATGGGTATCAATGGGCAGTGAATAGGTATCATTGGAGGTTATTCCAGGTGTCTTTATAGGAATCTTTAACCTTCCTTGGTATTAACTATGTGTATCCAGATAACCGATCAACAGCTACCAGGATAGTGCCATATCCTGCGGACTTGTTGAATGGTCCTGCGAAATCGATGTCATAGGATTCGAATATTTCACCTGGTAGTTGGAGGATCTGTGCTTTCCACTGAGGTAGTTGTGTTCATTCCTTATTTGCCTGACAGAGTTCACATTGTTTGACGAAATCGCGGAAGCCATTTCGCATTTCAGGCCAGTCAACAGATTCTTAGGCATATTGGAGGTTGTGGTCTGCACTATGGTGTCTTTTGTAGTGGATTTCAGTAATGACATATTTCCTAATAGTTATTCTATTGAACAATGCCCTTTGGGGATGTATAGGCAATATTCACCATAACGGGTACTGGTATAGACCATTCTATTGGATATGTTGTAGGGGGTCAGGTCTCCATGTGTGGAGTTATCAATCGTTTTGAAGTAGATTGGGTCATGATGATATCCTGCTATCATTTGGCTTCGGAAAGAGGAGGTTAATTCATCAGTAGTTTTCCTATCATCTTATTTATCCTCAATGAGAGATCCTCTAGTCGGTTCGATAGGAGCTTCCTCTTCTTCAAAGGTTTCATAGAGCTGTCAGAGAAGAATTGCCGGTTCTATATTCCTCAGAGACTAATAATAATAATCCTTGTTATCGCTGACAGATTTTGTAAAATAGTATATTTGTAGCAAACATTGTTAATACTCGGGAATTGTACGAGGCATGACCTAAAGAATGGTTTCATTGTTGTATACTGGTAAGGGTCCATCATACAGTGGTTGTGAATAGGGTATGGGAGAAGAGAATAGTGGTGCTGACTACGGGGGGTGCAGGGAGGATATTGCATCCACAAAGGCTGCTGCTTGTTCGAGTTCTTCAACACCATGGCATCATCTTGGGGCAGGGTTAAGAGTAAGGGGAGGTTGGATCGATCCATCTTCATCTATTATTTCTTCGGCTTCTTCTGCAGTATTAAAACTGGTATTTTTGGAATCGTCAGCAGAAATATAGTACAGTTGGTGGGATCAGTTGCCAAATTTATTCTCACTCTGGTGAAAGGGACAGGTATTGAGGTAACAGTGGGACCAGTAGAGTCTTCTTTGTTCATGTTCGTGAGAAGGTGTACTGTGGAGAGTGCAATTGTCTTTCCACTGGTCATCAATGTCCTTTGCTCCTTCTGTTCTGGCAGCTCTCTACATGGTGTAAGAGAAATGATTGGAGAGAGCGGCAGACCTGGCAGTAGCAATCGATGGTTCTTGTTCAAAGGAGGTGTCGTCAGGGCTGTCTTCGCTTTGTCTTGTATAGTCATGAACAAGAGGAGGGTCTGCGATGTCTTGATTCTCATATAGGTGGGGGAGAGCATCAGCTAAATAGTTCGTTCTTCTAGGGGTATAGATGATTTTTGCATCGCATTTCCTGATCTCACCTATCCATCGTGTTCTTCTCCTTCCAGGTACCTTTTCTGTCTTAAGATTAGTGAGAGGCTAGTGGTAGGTAACAATATTGAAGGTATTGCCCACCAGGATGTGGTTGAAAGCAGCAAGAGCATTACTCACAGCAAGGGCTTCCTTGTCCGTCGTTCCATAGTTCATCAGTGAATTAGTAAACCTCCTGCTGTATAATGCCGCCGGTCTTGCCTTTTCATGAGAGGCTCCTTGTCTAACCCATACTGCAACTCCAACGTCTGATGCATCAGTAATCAGACATATCGGGTCTGGTTTACTGTAGTCGATAGGCCGTATAATATTGGCATTTTTAATCAATTCCATGATGTTGGTAAAGGCTAGGTCATGAGTGTAGGTCCAGGCAAATTCTGTATTGCGGGGAAGGTCTGTGAGCGGTGCTGTCACATTGGCATAGTGTGGTAGGAACTGGGAAATATAGTTGACTAGTCCTAAGAATCGCATGAGTTCCTTTTGATTTCTGGATGTTGTCTACTCTGTTAAACAGGATATCTTTCCGGGAGCTGTGTGTATTCCTTCGTCATCTATAACATGTCCTAGGATATCCAGCATATCGGCAAATAAGATTGATTTGTTACTGCTAGCGCTGAACTTAACTTCCCTTACTTTGGTACAAACCAAACCTATATGGTAGGCATGTTTTATTTTGGTGTTCATGAAGATGACAATATCATCAATGTAAACCCAGACAAAATGGTAGAGGTATGTGCTTTGGAGGTTTTCCATAATTCACATAATGGTGGTGGGCACTTTCATATCACCTTGCAACTTAACACGGCTAATGAAACGTCTGAAGGGTGTTTTGAAAGTGTTGTAGCATTCAGATTCAGGATCTAACCTTGTTTGGAAATAGGCATCGCTTAGGTCAATCTGACTTCGGAATCTAGCCCATCCAATGGCATTCATGATTTGGGTTTGGTTTATGATAGCAGAGCTGTCTATAACTGTATTTTCAATCGGTAGTTCGAGGTCAACAAAGTAGTGGATTCTTTTGCCATCTGGTTTGGGTTGAACAACTATGGGAGAGGCATCTGGGGCTTCTGCTCTGTAGATGACTCCTCTTCTTTGTCGTTTGCTGATCCAGTTACATAACAGGCATTTGTATGTGTCAGGGATAGAGTAGGTGAGTTGGTTCTTAAGATTAGAGGAGTCTCTAAGACAGAGGTGGTGGTTCACTTCTCTCATAGGTGGTAGTTTTTCAGGAATCTGATCAGGGAAAACAGCAGTGCATTCATCCGATAGGCGTTGGGCAGTTGTTTTACAGACTGCCCCTTAGTACTCTCCGCTTCTTGTTTTGCAAGAAGCTTGGACCATCTGCTCTGGGACATCAATGGTTGATTCCCCACATCTGATTATATCTTTGTGGTGGTTCAGAAATGGCATTCCTATCAGGGCATCGTATTTGGCGAGGCTTCCAACTAGCATGTCCCGGGGAGTTAGGATGGTAGAGCCAAGTTGAATAGTTGCGCTGCAGGTTTTATGGCTTGTTGATCGTGACCCTGTTACTACCATATTGACTGGTATGGGGTGGTTAAGGTCGCCTGTGGGGAGTCCATGGATAGAGACAAAGGTATTGCTGATCATGTCTCTTCAGATCACACCAATATCGAATATAACCCGAGCCTTCTTGCCATGAATCAGAATAGTACCTTCCTGGGTTGTGTGTGCGTTAAATGTGGCCAGAGGGCAGACCTTATTACATTGAACATCAATATATCCGATATGGATCTACTCATATTCCCTGGATTGGGCATCACCACTATCACTCTCAATATTGTTGGCCGATACTTCTTGCTTAATCACCTTTCCTTTCTCTTTCAGCGTGGGGTAGTTCTTTGCCATATGTCTTGTTTTTCCACATTTGAAGCATTCTCCATTCTGCCATCTTGATTCTTTGGAGGATTTGGGTTTCTTCTTGAAACCTGGTGGGTTATCGTCTTCCGTGTTGCTGCAGGGCTTGTGTTGTGGTTGGCCATTCCTGCTAGAGGATGTCTGTGTCTTGTATGCCTTGGCTTTATGGAGGATGGCATCCTTTCATTTTGCTCTTGCAATTATTATTGCAATGTTGTCGTCGTCTTCCTCGAGTGGTTCTACCTCTCGCCGAAGTGTAGGATGTATAGTATTATAGAATCATCGCTTAATGCTGTAGTTGGAAATGCCTCCTTTCTTTGTTCAGTTCTTATACATCATTAGATCTGTAGCTACATCTGTGATTCTTTTGATATGCATTCCATTAACTTGCTTGAGCTGGTTGAATTTGTTGTATAGGAGGCCGTTGGTGATAGAGGAGTGGAATCGGCCTTTCAGATAATCGAGAACAGTGAATCCTCTTAATCTTACATTTACCGCTTAGTTCTTATAGTATTGGTGGTATGCATCGGTTACCATTCCTTCGCACAATGATGGAATGTATAGTCCAGCTGTAGGGTCTTCCACATCTTGCCCTTGCAGGAGAAGATAATTTGTAGGTTCCGTCACCCATCAGTCAAAGGCTTCAGGTTTGAGGTCCTTTCCTTCTCGAGTAAACTTCGCTGGGAGGTGGAGTTTGAACTTAGGAGGTTCAAATACTGTGGGTGCTTTCTCTTCTTCAGGCCGAGCCAGAGACATTCCTCCTCCAGTGGGCCCTCCTCCTGTATTAGCTATGTCTGATTCGCAACTGCATTCGAGGTGGATTGGAGGTTTAAAGAAAGGCTTTTTTGCTGGAGTAGAAGGGAATTCACCTGGAGGTTGTATGTCTTCCATGTTTGCAGGTTCTCCCAGCTCCATAGCCGAGCACCACGGTTGTTTCTTTCTTGTAAGGTCTTGTCATGAGATTTGCTTCCGACTCCTGGTCGTCAAAGACTCTATGTTCGATTTAAGACAAAGCTGAATGCGCCGTGATTCTGCTGTTTCTCCCCGTTAGCGTTCTGAGGTCGATATCAATAGGTCGATCAGGCCTAAATGTGTGGACAAGTTCTTACCCACTTCCTGGGGTTAAAACAATGTAACGTGTTCACAAGCTGCTAATCACGTTATTGGTAATAGATATGATAGTTGGCTGGTGGCCTGCTCTTCCGGAAACACAGTGAGAGCTGAGAACTAAAGCAGGCTTTGAGGGTGTACTGAGGAACAAAGAAGTAACCATTCAACCAAGTATATTTAAATACTGTCTGTCGAAGTCTGCCTTTTCTATTGTAGAAACAGGCAGTCTTTAAATACACAAATCTGTTCATGTCTAGCATGAACAAAGCTAATATATGGTATCAATCAATACACCTTGGTAAAACTAATTAAGTATCAAAGCGATACTTTAAACAAAAAACAAAACAAAACTAAATGTCAAACGATACTTAAAACAAAACATAAAACAAAACTAAGTATCAAATGATACTTAAAACAAACCAAGTATCAAAGTGATTCTTAAAACCAAATATAAAACAAAATCAAATATCAAACGATACTTAAAACAAACCAAGTATCAAAGTGATACTTAAAACAAAACATAAAACACAACTAATAACAGAGTACCCGTACCGGTTACAAGATTCGTGAAGTCCTGGAGTCAGCCTTATTGACTATCCAGTTCTGACAAGTGGTATTTGGGCACTTAGCTCCATCCATCATTAGCCAATCGCATAGGCCTTTCAAAGACTCTACCTTTATTCCTCCATGTCAAGAAAGTTTCCATTGTACAGTATTTACAATTTCGAAATCAAAATACAAGGTACCAAAATCGATAAAGTCACAAGCAATGCGCAAAATCGAACCTATTCACTCATACCTGTGTGGACTCCTTCCTGTTGCATCCTATGGAAACCATTTGTTTTACATTTCGTTCACCTGTGATACTACCAGCTATTCCTCAATTCAACTATTCAAGAATAAGTCTGAAGCACCGCAGATTATTAGTCACTTTGTGGCAGTGATTGAGCTGCAGGAAGAAAGAACAGTATGTAGATTTCACATTGAAAATGATGGGGAATATGTCAATATACCACTCACATGATATTTTGCCTTGAGAGGAATTATGCATGTGTTCACGCCGCCCTACTTACCGGAATCCAATGGGGTAACGGTGAGACTGAAGCGGACCATTGGCCAAGGAAAGTGGGCTATGCTTTATCATTTAAAACATCTAACGCTATAGGCAGACGCTGTAGCCACCTTTGTTTATATTAGGCATCACGAGCCACATAGTAGATTGTGACTGAAAGCTCGCTATGAAGCCTTCTATGAAAACAGGCTACTGATATACTACCTATGACCTTTTGGTCATGAATGCTAAGTTTACATTTCCAAGGCAAAGCATAGAAGTGGATCCAAACTACTCTCCAGTACTGAGAGTAGACTATTTGTCGAGTATACAGATGTGAACTAGCAGTATTGGATATTTATACAAAAAAAAGAAACGTACTCCGATTTCAGCAGATGTATTCCTCACACAACTGACAGTGTTAGCAGAAGTAGAAACAAATTCCCAAAAGGCTCCTGATTCTAGTGCCCTTTGCAAGGAAGCCAGCCGACCTCGACCTAATACATCACCCATACCAACTGTTAGCTTAGAGTCTATATCTAATAGAAATGGTTTTCCTACCAACACTCGGTGGCTAGTGTGGATAGATCGTCACCTTGATACTACCAATTAGTGGTACAACCAGGGCCATTCCAAGGTGGTAGAACCCTTCAGGAAAGAACATGCGCGAGGAAAGAACGATGGCCTTCATGGATTGCCTTACTGGCTGCTGGATAATAGTTCCATATCAAAAATATTAGAGGCATCAATCACACGGTCAGGATTAAAAGCAACTAGACTGTCTGCTGATATCTCCAACCATGTCATAACACCAGAGAATCCTTCTGAGTCACCACTTCCTACAAGCAATATCGGTTTCATGGACATCTCGATGCATGATACATCAAGAACCTCCTTGATTGTACCTCGTTCACCCTGTTCAGATAGCTCTCAGCAAGCTCTAGATTAAGCAGGCTGCGAGTTGCAAGAGTCAGACCGCTAGATTAGCTTCGTACTACCCGAATATATTAGGGATACTATTGTTGATAGTTATTATTGGTAGAGAAGCCTAACAGCCATCTAGTCAGATACTGATGATAAAGTTCTTTCAATGCTAGAACCTTCATTGCAGACAAGCATTGACAAGATTAGCAAACCTCCCAACCAGGTGATCATTGATGCACATTGGACTTTCGGAGTAAAAGGACATGCCAAAGGAGAACTTGAACGATTCAAGGCCAGATTTGTCGCGAAAGGCTTTTCACAGATTCAGGACCGTGATTACGAGGAAAGCATAGTCCCAGTTGCTCGGTATGATCCCTTAACGTGCTTGCTTGCTATTGCTGTCTCAAAGAAATGGAGACACAGACAGTGGAATATAACACCGCATTTATTTACAGTGTTGTCAAGGAGGAAGTATACCTCAACTGCTAGAAGGACGACAGATAGAGGGCAAGGTTGCGCAATTAAATCGCTCCCTCTATGGCCTTAAACAATTACATAGGCAATGATACCAGCTCCTGGTAATGTTCCTGTACCCTTATGGATTCATCTGCACAGTATTTAATCCATGCGTACTAGTCAATCAATGTGGAAACTCCTTTGTCTCAATCTACGTTGATGATACAACCATCTTTGGAGCCGATAATCATCAGACAGAAGCTACGATTGCTCTGCGTAAGTCTGAATTCAAGGAGAAGGAGATGGGAGTACTGAATTGGGCTTTAGGAATGCAGATTGCATACCATGAACCGATTATCACTGTATCCCAATGAGCCTTTATCTACAAGATACCTAAACGGTTTGCTGTGCCAGACAGTAATCCAGTCTCAACACCCATTGATTTGACTCATAGCGTAATCAAAGTTCCTTCAAACGATTCCAAAATCACACTAATGATCTACCAGCAAATTCTTGGATCCCTGATGTATATAGTCACTTGTACTCGACCTGACCTGGACTATACTGTCACAGACCTTCCACAGTTCATACCAATCCTCGTGAATCACACATCTGTGCTCATAAATGAGTACTTAGGTACTTACAAAAAACATAAGACCAAAGACTACATTTTGAATTTGATTCTCCCCTATTCCTTAGCGAGTATTCGGATGCTTGGTATAGAAACTGTGTAGACACTAGACACTGATTCTCCAGTTATATATTTAGGCTAGGAAATGCTACAATTTCCTGGCAATGCAGGAAACAGAAGTTGGTAGTACACTCTACCTGTGAGGCATAATATATGGCATTGGCATTTGCCATAAAGCAATATATCTGGACACGCGGTGCACTTCAAGTGCTTTTGAGAGATGAGGTCCCAGCAGCACTGTTTGCACACAGTCATGCTGCGATAGACCTTGCAAACAACGCCAGATTGAATGACGCATCTAGGCATATCGATATCGCCTACCATTTCACTTGTGAACGCTGGGAAGATCGCTCTCTTTCACAACTACATGTACCATCTGCAGAAAACCGTAGCCTATATTTGTACTAAAGGGCTACAATGCCCATAGCATGAGCACTTGTGCTTCCAGATCTTTGGAACAAAAGTGAAAAAAGCGGTTGATAATTGAGTATGTTGTCGTGTTCTTCCCGTTATCTTACTTCTGTGATCAAAGTTACAACATTATACCTTTATTTAGGATTATACTTTCTTGTTAACTATTTTACACCTATGCATACTGTTGATGTCTCTTTGGGTAACATTGAGGTGGATAGTTGTCATTGAGTCTGAGTTTAGATACGTGTCCTGTTTCCTTCTCTTTATGCTACATATCCTAGAGATAACTATCTTTCCATTCATGTATTTAAGCAGTAGAGTCTCCCATATTGTCGCTGTTGAGAATAGAATGAGTGAACTATCGTTTTCAACCATTGCTTTATCTATCTTAACAGATCGTATATTCTCAGACTACTTTGTCTTAAACCGTATTTCTTTCTGGGAGTCACACAGCTCCAGCTGCACTTCCATATCACACACTCTCTGCCCAGGCTGCAAAGGGCCACTATAACCATGACAAGGTTCACCTAATTCCGAAATACCCTAAGCGACCTTTGCAATTGACAGTGCTCCCCACATTGTTCCCGACACCTCAAGGATACAAGACTGCTCAATGATACTTTTTCCACCTATCCTTATTTATCACAGTCCACCAGAGTTCTTTCCACAACCAACAATGCCATCTCTTCCAAAACATGCTCCAAGCTTAATGTATACTCCTTGTGACAATTGTGAAGCCTAAGTAGAAGGTGAAAAATTATAAAACACATGAAGTGAGAAGTAGTGATGCTCCTAGGTACTAATAACCGACCAGAAGATATATATATCTCCACAAAATGAATGACTACCTGCCCTTATCAATCCCTCTTGCCCACCTCTTGGTATCTCCTCCACGTCCTCCTGCTTTACACTTGTCTTCCTAGGTTTTATGTATTGGCTTGCGGCTATTAACTTAATCAAACTTACGACATCTCTTACAACATCCCTAACAGCTGTGAGGACACATCACCCCTACGGTGAGGACAGGGTTGCATCTGCGGGTTTTAACACACCCCCCAATTGAGGATCGGATAGACATAAACATACGAAAGTGCAAGAAACCTAAGGGAAACAACTAGAAAAAGAAATATGAACAGAGGTAGGAAAGGTGATCGCCCTAAAGGGCTTTTGTGAACAGGGCGGCCGGAATTTCCTTTCCACTGATGAACTCTAACTCAAAGTGTCCTTGTTCGTACCTTTCTCTGATGTAGTGATGACGCACGTCAATGTGCTTTGACCGTCGATGGAGTAAGGCATTGCGCGTGAGAAAGTGGGAACTAACGTTGTCCCCATAGAGGACCGGTTTAATGCTCGCATTGGTTAAACACATTTCGACAAGCTGAATTTGTACCTATGTGAATGATTGTGCAGCAGAGGTGAGAGCAATATACTTAGCTTATGTTGTGGACAGTGCTACCACTCCCTGTTTGGTACAGTTCCTAGCGATTGGGCATCCAGCAAAGAACGTGACGGCTCCTGAAAAACTTCGGAGATCACTGAGGGCGTTGGCATATGAGGAATTACTGTATACACCAAGTATACTGTGGAATCCTTCCTTGGGACGGTGGTAGGTGAGTCTGTAGTGTAGTGTATGGGATAGATAACGAAAAATGTTCATGACCATACTCATATGTGACTCAGAAGGATTGGAGAGGAACTGGGATAGGCAGCAGACACTAAACAAAAAGTCGGGTCTAGTAATAATAGCAGCGTATAAGAGGCTACCAATTGCTGATTGGTACTCTTTAGGGTCAGTAGCAGGTTTATGTTCGTCGCGCTTCAGTGGACACTTTGATGGTGACAATGGAGTGACAAGTGGCTTTGCTCCAGAAGGCAGATATTTCGTGATGATCCGGTGAAGGTAAGTGGTTTGGAAAAGGAACACAGATGTATTGGTCCATGTAGGTTCAATGGAGAGAAGCTGCGGGGGCTTTCCCAAGTTGTTCACTGTAAAGTGAGTACCTAGCCAACTGGTGAATCCATTGTCTCCTGGGGCGACAAAGAGTAAGTCATCGACATGAACTCCAAGGAACTCGTTACACTGACGATTGATATAGAGTGCAAGGTTGGCTATGGATGGATGAAATCTGCGCTTGCTTAATACTGTCGCCAATGTCGTATTCCAACACCGTGCTGACTGCTTTAGGCCATATATACTCTTTTTAAGGTGAAGAACCTTCCCACTTGGTACCGTAACAATGGTGGGCAATTTGATGTAAATCTCCTCCTCCAGTGGAGCATTGAGATAAGCAGATTCAATGTCATATTGAACAGTGTGGAGATTATGCTGTATTGCATATGCGAGAAGGATGCGTAGAGGATCGGTTCATACCACAGCAGAGAACGTCTCATCATAGTCGATCCCTGGTATCTTTGTAAATCCACCAGCTGTAAGTCTTGCCTTAAACTTTACTAGATTGCCATATTCATCACGCTTCTTTCTTAGCACCCATTTTGTATCAACAAACCTCCCGTCCTTAGGTAGTGCTGTCAGCTCCCACGTTCTGTACTTTTCTAGTGACTCAATTTCCTTTTTCATTGCACTCTTCCATTCTCCAGACTCAGAACCACTGGGTGCAGCAGAGACCGTAGGTTCATCCTCATCGGCGCACACAAGGAGGGCTACTTCACCCCACTCCCCAAGTCTAAAAGGGGATTTCACCATTCGACCATGGCGTGTACGGAACTCAGCCTGAGGTGGTGGCTTACAAATGATTACTTCTTCAGAAGTGTCATTCCTAATATCAGGAATGGATGTTTCCGGTGCTAATGCAGCTAAAGGAATACCCTGTTTGAGAGTTGGTAATCCGGGTGGTGGTGATGGAAGCATTCCTGGCATAGAGTAGGAAACAATTGATGGAGGAGTCATAGACTCCAGTGAGGATAGTTCAGGTAGAGTGGAGTCAAACAGATTTGGGTAACGATCGTGGATATCTACCATGGATGCAGGTGCATAGGGAACTGTAGGTGAAGTAGAATTAGAGGCTGTATCATCTGGTACGGGGAGTTGAATAGCCTGCGGTTCCATAGTAGAAGTATCAATAGTTATCGCATTAGCAGGCGGCATCACCACTCTCGCTTTGAAGTTACGCGATATAACTACTCGCCATAGGGAAGGAATCCAGAAGCGATAGTGATTCCCCTATTGGCCATATCCCACAAGAAATCCTTCAGCACTGCGTGCTAGTAGTTTTCCTCTTGTTCTTCGTCTCTCTTCTGGGACAAAGACATGTACTGGAGATCCAAACGGCTGCAGGTGTCCAAGATCTGGCATCACTCCTGTAAGAACTTCATGTGATGATTTGTTATTTAGGATGGCATGCGGTATTCGATTCCTTGTATAAATGGCGTGGGTAAGTGCTTCTCCCCATAGGCTTAAGGGTAAGCCAGAGTCGAAGAGTAGACTGTGTGCTGATGCGGTCACTGTCCTGTTGAATCGCTCTGCCATTCCATTTGTTGCATGGATGTAAGCGATACTTAACTTGTTCCTTACACCAAGCTTTGCTAATTCATCATCAAACCACTTAGAGGTTAGCTCTCCTGCATTGTCGGTTTGCAGAACCTTAATCTTCGTATTGTACTGACCTTCAACCAGCTTTAACATGTTGAGCAAGGCTCTCGGAGCTTCATCTCTAGTTTTGAGAAAACGAACCTCGGCTCTGTGTGAGTAGTCGTCGCTTGCAGATATGAAGTACTTGCTTCCCCCCGAGGTGGGTACACAGAATGGGCTGCAAATATCACTGTGGATGGTGTGGCATGGCATAGGCCAAACTGTAGTTTGAGCTTTAGGTATAGTTCTTGTATACTTACACTTGCTGCAGGCGTTACAGTCAAAGATCCTGTTTACCAATAGCACTACAGGAAGCCCATTAGTATGTGTGCGTAAGATAGTGAAGGCTGATGGAGGTAAATGAGCTAACTTTCGACGTAGCTGTATAAGGCTTACATTAACGATCGCTGAAGGCATGCGTATGATTTCCAAACTTGAATATGGAATCGTCTCGAGTACTGTATTCTCATTAACAGTAATGGTGGTTCCAAGTGCATCGCCAGTCTTGCAAGCTCCTGCCTCGGCCATTCGACGCCATGAGAGAAGAGAAAACTGTAGATCTGGAACTAGGAGGGTGTTGTGCAAGCTAATGAGATGTGTGCTGCCATCGGACAGAAAGGCTGTGAAACTTGCAGTGCTAATCGTGGTGGCCTGCAGTTGCTCACCATTTCCTATAGTGACCATTACGTTTGTTGGCCTTGAACCAGCTATTCGGCTAGCATCTGGTGTCATCTGGCTACTTGCACCACTATCCAGGATCTAGGCATCTGGTGGGAATTCACTCTCAGTTGTTGGAAATGCGTACCCTTTATTCTTGCCAACTAAGGCTGCCACTGTGGAAGCTCCTCCTGTCATGTCCCTTTTTCGAGTACGGCAATCTGCGGCAAGATGACCGATTCCTCGAAACCCTTTCGACTTGCAAAATGAACAAATCTTTTCTTCTTTCCTTCTTCCTCTATCATTTCGGTTACTACTTGCTGCTGCGAAGGCGGTATTTGTGTCGGCCTGCTGTTGCGCAGGATAGAGGTCTAGTAACCTGGTACATACTTCATTGTATGTCACTGTCTCTTTCGTAGTGAGATTATCTACCACGTTGTCGAGAGTGTTAGGAAGTGAGGTAAGGAAGAAGGCTCCTTTTGCGACCTCACTGTTGGCTAATGGGAGAAGAACTGCTTCAAGAGCGTCCTTGGGTGTGGAATCGGTGTTTCCGGACCGGGAAGTGACCGCAGATGTTCGCTCTTGTAAGCGTTGCCAGAGCTCATCAGACTTTTCGATATGGGTATCAATTTCCTGTTTATTGCTGCAGTGAAGAGTTATGATACTCTTCAGAAGAGAGTGGAGACTAGTCGCAGTCTTCCTGTCGACTGTTTCTTGCAATTTTGCCCAAGCGGTAGGTGCGTCAGGGGCTGTGGAGATCATTGGCATTAGGCCACGGTCAATGTTGAGAAGTATGAAACCTTTCGCGCGCTGGGATAGACGGACCCAGCAGGCTTCAGCAGTGGTATCGGTACCAGCGGGCTTTGGAGTTTTACCTGTCACAACATCCCATACACCCATGATATCTAGAAAAGTTGTTGCGATTGACCTCCATGTGTGAGAGTTTGTTGCTCCACGCAACCTCTCAATTTGCGGGATGTTGAGGGACTTGCAGACTTCCGCCATTGTATCTGGAAGGTGGTTTTGGATGTGGGAAGCGGAGATGCTCGTCTTCGGACAAGATGTGTATGGTTCAGAGCGCTGAACCCGGGCTCATAACCTATTGGTTTGCGGCTATTAACTTAATCAACCTTACGACATCTCTTACAACATCCCTAACAGCTGTGAGCACACATCACCCGTACGGTGAGGACAGGGTTGCATCTGCCGGTTTCAACATTACAGTAACAAGCTCTCAATTGGTAGAACTTGCTAAATACATAGGGTAAGAACGCTCATGTGAGGCAACCTATTGGTTATATCCTATCCCGATTCTAAAAATTGTCTCATTGAAGTTGTAGGTATTTGTAGCAAGCAAGAATCCCCCTAAATTCAATGATTCCTTGATATCGCTGGAACCAATCACCAAGGTCATCCTCATTATGGGTCGATTTCTGATTAATGTCTAATATTTGTTGCTTATTGATATGGAACTCCGGATATCTCATACCAAACCAGCGTGTCTAGGCTTCACTAATGATGGGGAGGGAGTGTTGGAATCTGGATGTGATTGAGCAACAATATCATTAGCATACTAACCAATATGGTAATAGCAAGGGGGCATTCCAATCTCGTCCAATATGTTAAGATATTGGCATAAACCCAACTGTTGATCCTCAGACAATTTCTGATTTGTCGCTGGGCGTTCCTACCGTGACTGTCATCCATTGGATCGGCATGTAAATGTTCAACCGATACTGCAAATTCACATGCTGCCAAGCCTTCCAATGGATTGTGGGTTTGTTGGGTTAGCTTGGGCCTTTCATCAGGCTGGGCTGGGTATGTTGGGTTGGGCTCACCTTCCCCCAAGTCCGAGCTGGGTCGGGTTTGGAGGTGACAGGACCCGGTTACCGAACAATCACAGCAAATACCTGGTGTTCCATATCTGTTTTTCACGATACTTCAAGTCATGATTACTATGGAAACTAGAATTTGAGCACAGGGAATTGATGAAAACTGTGACCGTGACTATTCGTGTTTAGATAAAAAAGGTCCAAGCAGAACATTGTTCCAATTGAAAACACATAGTGACCAGCTAGACGGAAACATGATTAGCTCTCGAGAATTCTTAGCATTTCAAAGATGAGAAATTGAGCAGCATTGACGAGAATTGTTGTCAACAACAAGGTTTACGGCAGGAATTAGGGCAATGTTGACTCAACTTGAATGTCAGGGCTAGGAGGTAAAGATCGAATTGAATATCCTAACTGAAGAAATATTCTAACGAAGAAAATAGGGAATAAAATGGAAAGACTTATATGTCCCAAATACAGGTAGCGGAGGAAAGAGAGACAGATTGGATGATGAACGACAACAACTAATGAAGGGAAAACAAGCTCCCTTATATCCTTCACTGGATCATGCTGATCCACTTCCACATCCTTTCAGTATATGCTGTGTTCTCCGTCATTCGCAATTCCACTACCATCCATTGTGCTGCTGTAGCCTAGGATAAGAGGATTTGACAGAGGGTATGTTCTGACAGAGTATAAGATTAGGAGTATGACCGATGATATTCGGTATTTCCATAGGATAGGAGTGAGGCCTTCACATCGAGTCGTCGCAGTTATTGTCGCAGATGTTATCGCATGTCGTGTTTGATGTGTAGAACTGGTAGTCAAACATAGAGGCGTCAGAGTAGTTGATAGGCCAGGAGGGTTAGGGTTGTGAAGTCATTGCCATAAATGAAATATGCGGTGAGCAGACAAGAAACATTTCCGTCCAACAAACTGAGTGTTTATGTACCAAGTTGACAGTCACCTAGCTAAAGTCATTCAACCCTACCTAGACCCTTCTCAAACCCAGGCCTTCACTATCTTTCCTCTTTTGACAAATTATCTCTATCATACTATACCATTATACATTTCCTATTGTCCATTCTGTTTTCTAATACTAATTGTATAATAATGCTAATATATATTTAATTCCTTTTATTTTTGCTCCAGCCCACTGGGTTTATTAGGCTAACCCTGGCTTTCCTTTCTTGGGCTGGGTTAGGCTGGGCTCAATATCCATAGTGCTTGGGCTGGGTCGGGTTTGCCCTTTTGTGACCCATGTTAGCCAATTGGATGGCTTGCATGCCGCTGCTGCTATATTTGGCTAGGTTTCCTCCATAAGATGTTCAATTGCTTTCTGGATGTTTGCTTCATTCTCGGAATACGGTTTGGAAGACATTGGACCTTTTCCTTGTAAAAAAACAAAAAAACAAAAAAAACAAAAAACAAATCTCTAACAGGAGGGTGATAAAGAGTGAGGGGTGGAGATTGGTGACAGGCGGAAAGGTATCGTTGAGCTGTCGGCACTCCCTTGGGAGTTCCCTCAATTTCGAAGGTCGCTTAGCGTCTTTCGGAATTACGGGAACCTTGGCACGGTTAACCAACCGGATGCTTTCTGTGTCCCACTTTAGCAATCCCAAGGAACCCAACAATGAGCACGGGCCGACAGATTGGAAGGCTTATTTGCACAAAGCTAAATTCAGTGACCCCAGGGGGGCAGTCCTGATGAGAGCTTTGAAGTCAGGTCGAAACTCTCAGCGGCCACAAAAACTGAGCGGCGGGAGTCATGACGCAGCCCAGGCCAAAGCCACGACATACTCAGGCGAGGCCCGCAGATGACCGCGCCAATCAGCCGGATACCCATGCAACGCCTCTAGATCACTGGTAATTTGATGATATCAATATACCTCCCAGAGGCTTCCAAATTCAATCACTTGGAATAAGATAATAGCACCAACATGCTCCGGGCGCTACAGATCTCACTCAAGACAAATCTATGTAATCCACTCTTGAACCACCATTTATGACAATATTCTGTCATGTAGCAAAACACTCTATATCACTCTTCACACGACTCTCTAACGACCTCGGGTGAATATGTATCAGGCGAGTGATTTTATAGAAATTATTTCTTAGTAATTAGATATAAGAGATTCCATGAATCATTCGCTTGAAGGCGCCCCCAGGAGGGCCCCGCTTTGGTTGGGACAGAAAACCCCTTTCCCACGGTCCGTCCGTGCTCATGGCGGGACGAGTGGGCCACTTGGGATCCCGGCTGCATTTCGACCATTTTAGTCCCATTTGGAGGGTTCACGAACCCCACAAGGTGAATGTTGTCCAAATACTGTAGCACCCATACCATTTGGGACTGTCAGCTGTCAGTATTCTTTGTTCCGTCCCTAAAAATGAGTGTTTTTGTCAGTGTCATTATGCTCCGTCCTAACTTTTGAGACCTATCAGCTAATCAACATGATGTAATCAGAATTGTATTATACCAGTATTATACTGTATACAGAATCTCGTTCCTAGTTCTCATCTATTCACTAATAATTTAACCTAAGTAGAGCTCTCACAATTCTTATTACAATCAACAGTAATTAGAAACCAATAGAAGATAGTTTATTAACATGAAACCTAAACACTTGGCCTGGAAGGCTTCCCATACAATGAACATGGACTTATACTTGCAGTAGTCCTTTCCCCAGCAGTAGCGGCACTCCAGTCTGAATGCCCTTGCTCTACCTCTTCATCAGGCTCACTCTCAGCCTCCATATCAGACTGCTCTGCCGCTTAAATTCCACTGTTGAAAGAAAGGTATGTTGAGCTCGTAAATCCAGTAGGAAGACTGCAACCCGTATATCCTCTACTAACATGCCCCTGATTATTCAAAAGATTACTGATCTCCTGTGTAGATGGCATATTGGTTGCAATTGCCACCACTTCTAATGGGACATCTTCAGAGCCATCATCATCCATATCATAATCAGCCCACAGGTCATTCTCTTTACCAATAACTATCTCTTTAATGCCCATAACCCACTTGCGCACTTCCTCACTCTCTACCAGTAAGACTTGGATTGACTCTTTGGCAGTTATGTATACCCAGAATAAATCATATTAATTCATGTGGCAATTCTTCCTTCCATTCTGAATGAGACCTGTCCGGGCAGGGTCTTGCAGATATCTTGTAGCAGCAAGAACCCAAGTATCAGTTTGGTTATGCAATTCACCAATGTTGTCCATTATTCGAACACTTGCAGCCGGTATACAATTGTCTAACTGAGCTTGCACAGTATCTAGGAAGTATTCTGCTGCCACCAGCTTTAGGTGATGCTTGTATACTCGCTATAAGCCAACCTCGTATGGCTGCACAATTCCAGTACATCCAGCTGGAACGAATAGAATAATCAGCCACTAGTAGGTAGTTTTGAGCCAATTGAGTAGTGCAGTACTCTTGTGAACCTTCCAACAATCAAAATATACAAACGTTTTTGCATTTGCTTGAAACCCATGCTTGGCTATCATCTGATCACGATATGGCTTAATGAGGTTTCCAAGCAGACCTTCATTGTAGCTAAGGAACTCCAATGGTTTTTGGGATTGAAGGAGAACAAATGGCCATCATTCTCAGACGGGCCTCGAAGCTGTGGAGTAGGTAGAGGTCGTACCGTCTTCCCAGTCCAGACTGACTGTGTAGGTAACATTCTGCCATCAATCAAGGTTGTAATTAATGAAGTAAAGGCGCCCTTTTCTTCCTTACGATGAAGCTCAACTTACTTAGATACAAATGAATTTTAGGTGTGATCTAACCCTATTGGTATAAGGATAACTCCAGTTTGATCGCAATTGACTATCAGACTCTGATGAACGTTCTCTTTATAAACCGTAAAAACTTGTCAGAGAAAGGCTTCTTGGCAATTTTGCTCCCAGGTAAGTGCAAGCTTTTGGCTTGCTTTCATACTTGCACGATAGCTCCATTTAAGTGTCCCACTCAGATATCTCTCCGCCATACTTGATGAGATCTTTAATGTTGCTCCAGTCTGCCTATTCTGTACTGTGTCCAATATTTCCAGAATCATTTGGCAGATTACCCCAATAATCACGTTACGAGTAACCAGTACATTTACAGCAACTCCTGCCCCTCTCAGCCCATGTAAAGTCTCATGCACCTTAGTGAAAATTCGTGGATATGGCTCCTCTAAAAAGGCTCGTACACACTAATTCCTACTAATCATTGAACGCTTAGAGTTCACTCTTTGTTTCACCTTCTCCTTCCATTCAAGACCACCTAGGGTAATCCAGTTTTGAACTGTATTTGGAGCCTGCCTATCAAACTCTCCAGATGCCATGAATGTACTCCACAAACTCTTTACAATTACTCTGGCTTGCTATTGGTACTTTACAGCTACAGTATCAATTTTGTACCAAAGTGAAGGATAATACCAATTGATCCAATGCCATTTACGTGGTAGAGACTTCCATGGCTTGCAAGGAATCTTGGTTGCCTCAGCCAATCCTTGATGTAGCTGCTTATAACAAGGACTTAGTGGAGGTGATTCAGCTGGTCAAACTTGAGTGGCGGCTTTGGGCACAGGATGACGCTTTCCTATTTCTGGATCTCCGAGTCCAGTGAGTATCTCAGCTTGCTTCCGGACCCGTCTTGATCGCTGCTACTCTAGTTTGTTCCGCTGCTGTAATCTCTTCTTTCTTTCCTCCTTAGTTGTAGGATATGCCGCTTTCTTTATCGCTGCTGCTTTGTCCAAAGCACACTGTAATTCATGCTTTCTCGAGTCCTGCTTTAATTGTTCATAGAGTCAACACACGTGGTTGGCTTGAAGAATGCTGACACACTGGGCTGGACAGCTGCTTATAAAGTTGTACCGTTAACTCGATTTATTCACTGTACTCCGAATTTATCCAAATGTCTTACCTTTCTGGTCAGCCCTTGGGAGCTGATTTGATTCAAGAATGTTGTCCGCCATAGGGTCGATCTATAGTACTGCATGGAAAAAGTGAAAGCACTACTCAGATTATAAAAGAAAATGTCTAAACGGTGCAATGCTCTTCTTCCTAGGTCTAAGGCCCAAGATGGTAGTCCGCATACTGCTCCTACTGTAGTAACGCAACAAGCTTGAGCTTAGAAATTAGGGCTATTGTTTGTTAAAGTTAATCCAGTAATTTACTACTTACTGTATTATGAACTTAAATGCAATTGAGAATATCTGGTTTGTCCCATTGTAATTTGTGTCAGTTCAACCTGTCCCAACTAAATCTACCTAAAATTCCCGGTCAGCATTTGATGCGTGTCCCAAATGGTATGGGTGCTACAGTACTCTAACTCCATTGGCGTTGCATGCGTTGCCCATATCTACCCCGGAGAGTATTAAATTCAGGGCCCGACCATTACTTTCTATGTCACCGACTAACCCAACATCATTTACTTCAACTACTACGCGACAAAATCCTAGTGATCGCCATAACCATAATGACTAGAGAAAACTTGGTTTTCAGTCCCAATTATCAGGCATGTAGACATTTGATTATCATAAAATGTATCTGCTCAATTTATGTATCTCTACATAATCGGAGTTTGGAACATCACCACAAGATGGATCAGCCAGCTTCTTAGAAAAGGAAGTCTAGAAACGAGTTTGAGCTTCGAAGGATGGGATATGGATTTTATTGAACACAGATGGTATTAGAGCCTCCGTAATGTATTGTTAATCACCGGCGCTTACCCAGAAGCTGGTCTGCGGGTTTTAGTCAGCATTATGTTTTTTCATTTGATGTGCGTGGGTAGTACTAGAAACAACAATGGTACATGAGCGAATACGAGTACCGGGAGTAGGATAAAAAGGCGACTCAGATAGAACAGCGGTAAAAGAAAACAACAGGATCGAAGAGCAATATAACCGCGGTGAAGAATGAATCGGGATGAAAACCGGCGGAACCATTGCCGGTGCGGAGACCGGAGAGAAAAGCGAGGAACCGGAGAGGGAAACGGGGAACCGGACCGGAAAGCAAAGAACGGCAGAGAACAGCAAAGAACTGCGGCGGTGAAGCCAGATAGTGCATGTAAGCTAGAATGAGTCGTAAGGATGGAGTGTGGAGTGACGGAGAAGATCGGATCCTGATCGGAAGACTCCGGGAGGACTAGCTATTGTTTTTTGTATTTAAAGAGAGTCGCTTGCCCACCACTGAAGAAGGATAGGTTCCAAAGCTAACCGATGAATATCAGTATCTTTCATTCCCCTCGTATTTGCCTGCCTCAAATCAGTTCCATTCAAGCTTACAATTTCTTTATAATGGAGATCATAGATGTGCCTTGATAATTTGATGGCCTATGTTCAGGTAATGTGGCGAGATAGAGAAATTAAAACTATCAGGGCAGCAGCAGTTGGGAGTAAATAGGTTGTTTGATTTATATTGGTATTATATATTGAAACGCAAAGGGATCAAGGACGAGTGATAGATATCATATAGCTAAAAAGATACATTTTGTATGTAGTTATTCTTGTTTATATTTATTTCTATAATTTGTGAATATGGCATTTAATTACAGTAAGAGCATATTCTTATAAGTATACAAGACAGAAGAAATTATTCTCTCATTTTTACACAAAAGTCTCAAAACTGCTATACCAAGACATATCTTTTATATTTTGAAATTAGAACAACATCTCCTGTTTCTCCATATTTAAAAGTACGTGCTAATTAATTTTCAACAAGTTATCACAACTTTGTATATAAAGAATCAAATAGAGACTCGGTTTTCATATCATTACCATGGTGAGCCGCATCGCGTGGAAGGGCTGCATGGCCGGGAATGATGTTACATTTCTTACAATTTATAACCCTTCCCCAGTAGAAACAGAGGCCTTTCAAACCGCAACTGCCTTGGTCCTTGATGTGAAAGCTTTGCATTAAATTTCAGCTTGTGAAAGGAGGCGAGTATGGAGGTAAATGGATGATTGGGTTGTAACCTGTATTCCCATCGATTGGGGTGTAGTGTTGTTCACGAGCCGCCAGGACATTTGCTAGGGTCTCCACGACACTTCTAGACATTGCGATTGTCATTCAAAAAAAACCATCAAGTAGTGGCAGAAGACCGGTAGAGGGCGTAGTAGGCAGAGTGAATAGCATGTGGTAGTTGGAGGTTGCGATGGTTTAAGAGATATGCGGCACCGGTGCTAAGTGATTCGAGCCGGCTGCCAAGAGACTCGAGCGGGGTTGTGGGTCCCTGTTTGAGCCGGCTCGAGTCTCTTGGCGGCTCGAACAAGGCTCGAGCCCTCTCGGCCCCTTGAACATTATTGGGGTGTTCTAACGATAGGTGGAGCAATGTACACGCAAGCTAGCTTATTTTAGATTACTCTACTAGGTTCTTTCTAATATGAACATGATTTCATCTTGTCTCTGATGGTCACTAGCAGTATTCTGTTGTTTCAAGGCCAATAGTTATCCAACTCCCAATCGGCATCCTCTGACCGGATGTGATTCATGGAAGTAAAAAATTATCTTTCCTACATAGAGCACAGGATATCCGGCACTTGCAATTGGTTAGTTAATAGGTACAAGGACTTCCAGTATTGTAAAATTATTTCTGTTTTTCTAATGTGTATGCTTGTGTTAGGAATACAAGGACTCAATACCTAAGAATGGCCTCAAGCAGGGTAACCCTGCCCGGAATCGGAATCTCAGGTCTGTCACCTGCCTCTGGTCTCCTCATGGGGCCCGCACCTTATTATAGATATCAAACTCAATTGCATCATGTGACTATAATGCCACAGAATTGAAGGTGGGGGAGTAACACTATATATGTCCCTCTGTCCAACTGGATCTTGTTTACATGATACATGGGATGGGACTATCATGTAGGTCTGGGAAGTGGAACAGAGTATATCCGCCAACTACTAATAGAGCTACAATACTACAAATAGGTGACGTATTTGACATGGACTGTAGGTAACAGGACACTTTGGACATCAAGGGATGTATCGAATGATCAAAGATCTCAGCAAGAGACCAATACATTTACACGCATCCTCAGGTAGCCAGAAGAGTGTACAACTTTGAGGCACACTACAATAGAAGCTAATAGACTTCATGGAGTGTTCCAATCGCGTTTCGGAATACCTTGTGGCTGAGAAAACCAGCACTAATACTAGAAAAATAATTGACAACCTATTACCAAGAGGAATAAAGGATTGTCTACAATGGAATTATCTGACAATCTGTAACATGTTCGCAAATTGCTAATCACATTATTGGGAATAGATATAATAGTTGCCAGGTGGCCTGCTATTCCAGAGAGGAGGCGAGAGCTGAGAACGAAAGGAGGCTTTCAGGGTGTACTGAGGAACAAAGAAGTAACTGTTCAACCAAGTATATTGAAATACTGTCTGTCGAAGTCTGCCTTTTCCATCATGGGATCAGGGGGTCTTTAAATACACAAGTCTTGTCCATATCTAGCATGAATGAAGCTAATCAAAGATATCAAGCAATATCTTTTGGTAAAACAAACCAAGTATCATAACGATACTTAAAACAATACATAAAACAAAACTAAGTATCAAACAATACTTAAAACAAACCAAGTATCAACGCGATACTTAAAACAAAACATAAAACAAAACTAAGAACCAAGTACCCGTACCGGTTACATTCCCTAAAACAAAACAACAGTTTAAACAGAAACCTAATAATCATTAAAAGTGGAGTCTAAGAAACTAAAGGCTTCAGTTTCCGCTCTCAGCTTTTCATCATAAGTATTACACTAGGGACAAGAAGAAATCCTAAGAAAACATTTAGACTCAAAGTAATACAGATTACAGTAATCACCAATACGAGATTCATGCTGTACATCAACCCAAGCATTGTCGCAATCAGGACAGTAGTCTATCCAGAGGGCTTCGAAGTTGTCTTCAAGTTGGATTATATTACGGTTCAACAACAGTCCAACAATCTGTTCTCACACCCTCACATTGAGTTCCACATACTTTGACATTGTTATGGTATTCGGATGGTGGATAGTAATGAGATGAGGTTGTTGAGAGCTGGTTCCATAGCTTGATTTTCCTCATCACTTCTTTGGATTCAGACTCAAAATATGGTGCCCAAAACCCAACTCTAGCTTCGAGTTCCATCTGCTATCACTCAGTCGCAGGCATCATTTATGTCCAGTACATTGTGATATAATTGATTGTTGGAGGGAGGGATTTGTTTGGTATGTAGTCTTTCCTCCATTCATTCACTATATCTATAGCATGCTCTAGTCCTTCTAGTAGTTTCCAGCTATTTTCACTCATTCGGTATTCTTTCCATTTGACTAGGAGCTAATCATTTCCATGCCAAAGGCGGTGCTCTCTGATTTCTTCAACTTCTCATTCATCGTTCCTATCAATGATGATAGGTGCAGGTCGAGAGTGGATTCTTCCAGGGAACTTGGAGTCATTCTTTGGGTGAAATCGCATAACTGCAGTGCCATGGAAGACCACCGTATAGTGGTAGTACATGCGTCCATCCATCTGGACAGTGTAGTTTTCTCTATGCTCGTGAAAGAATAAGATCTTGAAAGGTTCTTACCATCGGGGTTGTAATTACTTGCTGCATCCAATATTGGTAATGAACATGTTTCCATGTACCACGAGCATATCACCTAGTGGAATAGGGACAGGTTTGCACCGTCACTTCTGAGCAGCAGTGGTGCTTCAGAATCGGGCAGCTTTAACAGTTTGGAAGGCCTCATTCCGAATTGCTTAATGGTGGTTTAGGTAGTCATCGGAGGAAGTGACTGAAAAATTCTTGAATAGGGCTGTAGGTAGAAGAGGGTACTGGCAGCCGAAAATTGCCTTATATGGAGACATTCCCAAGGGATCTGAATATCTGGCATTCATGTATGCGGCGAGCTCAATGAGTGCTGGTTCCCAATTGGTTTGTTGTTCATTGATCAGGTTTCTAATTCCTGTCTTGACTTCGCGGATTTTTGGTTCAGCTTGGCCATTAGTCTCATGATGTCTAGGAGCAGCCATAATATGGTAGATTCCATGGGAGGTAAAGGTTTGCTTCCAGAATCTGGCTGTGCAACTGGGATCAGGATTACTGACAATAGATAAGTGGTACCCATACGGGGTAAATAGGTATTGTTAGAGGTTATTCCAGGTATCTTTGGAGGAATCGGTAACCTTTATTGGTATGAGCCATGTGTATCTGGAAAACCAATTCACAGCTACCAAGATAGTGTCATATCGGGCAGACTTGTTAAATGGTCCAACGAAATTGATGGTATAAGATTTGAATAGTGGAGGTTGTGGTCTGCACTATGGTGTCTCCTGTTGTGGATTTTGGTAATGACATATTCGCTAATAGGCATTCAATTGAACATATGGCCTTTCGGGATGTATAAGCAATGTTGACCGTAATGGGTACTGGTATAGACCAATCTATTAAATTTATTGCAGGGGGCGAAGTCGTCAGGTCTGGAGCTATTCATACCTTTGATGTAGATCGAGTCATGGCGAAATCCTGCTATCATTTGGTTTCGGAAAGAGGAGGTTAATTCTTCAGTAATTGATCTAACATCTTGTTCATCCTCAAGGAGAGATCCTCTTGTCAGTTTGATAGTGGCTTCCTCTTCTTCAAAGATTTCATAGAGCTGTTGGCGATTCTCAGCAATTGTGGGAGGCATGACAGAAAGAATAGTTTCATTGTTGTATACTCATAAGGGTCTACCATACAGTGCTTGTGAATTGGGTATGAGGGGAGAGGATGGTAGAGCTGAATGTGGAAGGTGTAGGTAAGATATTGCAGCCACATACGATGCTGCTTGTTCGAGGTCTTCAAGACCTTAGTGTCATCTTGAGTTAGGGCTAAGTGTGAGGTGAGTCAGGGTTGATTTATTATATCATCTAATACCTCTTCTGCTCCTTCTGCGGTGTCAAAACTGTTGTTTTTGAAATCATCAGCAGATATATGGTACGGTCGCTGGTATCTGTTGCTGTATTTAATTTCACTCTGGTAAAAGGGGCAAGTATCGAGGTAAAAGTGGGACCAGTGGTGTCTGCTTTGTTCAAGCTCATGAGGAGGTGTGCTGTGGAAGGAGCAATTATCTTTCCACTTGTCATCAATGTCCTTTCCTTGGTCTGTTCCAGCAGCTCTGTACATGGTGTAAGAGAAAGGATTGAGAGAGCGGTAGAGCTAGCGGTAGCCATCGATAGTTCTTGTTCATAGGAGGTATCGTCAGTGCTGTCTTCGCTTTGTGTTGTATGGTCATCAACAAGAGGAGGATCTGTGAGTTCTAGGTTTGTGTATAGGTGGGAGAGAGTATCATCAAAATAGTTGGTTCTTCCAGGGGTATACATGATTTTTGCGTTGTATTTGCTGATTTCTCCTATTCATCCCATTTTTCTTCTTCCAGGAACCTTTTCTGTTTTAAGGTTAGCTAGGGGCTGGTGGTCGGTAACAATGGTGAAAGTATTACCCATCACGATGTGGTTGCAAGTGGCAAGAGCATCAAACACAGCAAGGGCTTCCTTGTCCGTTATTCCATAGTTTATCTGTGAATTAGTGAACTTCCTGCTGTATAATACTGCTGGTCTTGCCATTTCATGCGAGGCCCCTTGTCCAACCCATGCTGCAACTCCAACATCCAATGTATCAGTAATCAGCCATATCCAGTCTGGTTTACTGTAGTCAATAGGCTTTATAACATTGGTGTTTTTAATCAATTCCTTGATGTTGGTAAAGGCTTAGTCATGAGTATATGTTCAGACAAATTCTGCATTACTGGTAAAGTTTGTGAGCGGCGTAGTCACCGTGGCAAGGTATTGTAGGAACTGGGAGATATAGTTGACTAGGCCTAAGAATCGTATGAGTTCCTTTTGATTTCGAGGAGTTGTTTATTCTATTAGACAGGATATTTTTCTGGAGGCTGCATGTATCCCATCGTCATCTGTCACATGCCATAGGATATCGAGCTTATTGGCAAATAGAATTGATTTGTTTCTGCTAGTGTAGAATTTAGCTTCTCTTAGTATAGTACAAACCAAACCTATATGGTAGGTAGGTTCTATTTTGGATTTCGAAATGATGAGAATATCATCCATGTAAACCCTGACAAAAGGGTGGAGGTATTCACTTGGTAGGCTTTCCATAATTTGCACAAAGGTGGGGGGCACATTCATATCAACTTACAACATAACTCAGCTAATGAAACTTCCAAAAGATGTTTTGAAACTCTGGTAATGTTCGGATTCTGGATCTAACCTTGTTTGGAAGTTGGCCTCGCTTCGGTCTATCTTGCTTTAACATCTAGCCTGTCCCACCATGTTGAGGATTTGGGTTTGGTTTGGGATAGTGGAGCTGTCTATAACCTTGGTTTCATTCCGTAGTTTAATGTCAACCAAGGGGCGGATTCCTTTGCCATCTGCTTTGGGTTGAACAAATATAGGAGCCGCACCTGGGGCTTCTGCTTGGTAGATGACTCCTCCTCTTTGTTATTGGTTGATCTAGTCACATAGTGGGTATTTATATGTGTCAGGGATAGAGTAAGTGGGTTGGTTCTTAAGATTAGAGGGGTCTCAAAGGCCGATGTGGGATTTAATTCCCTCATAGGCGGTAGTTCTTTGGGAATCTGATGAGGGAAAACATCAGGGTACTCATCTAATAGGGATTGGGCTGTTGCTTGACTGACTGCGGATTGATACTCCGTGCTTGTTGGTTTACATGAGACTCTAACCTTCTGATCTGGGAAATCGATGGTTGATTCCACACATCTCATTATAGCTTTATAGCGGTTCGGGAATGGCATCTCAATCAAGGCATCATGTTTGGCTAAGTTTCTGACTAGCATTTCCTGGTGGAGTAGGATGGCAGAATCAAGTCGAATAATTGTACTGCAGATTTTATGGCTTGGAGATCGTGATCCCTTTACTGCCATATTGACTGATATGGGTTGGTTAAGGTCTCGAGCTGGGAGTCCATAGACAGAGACAAAGGCATTGCTGATGATGTCTCTTCCAATCGTGCCAGTATCTAATTGGACTCCAGCCTTCTTGCCATTGATCAGAATAGTACCTTCCAGGGCAGTGTGTGCTGTAAATACAGCCGGAGGTTGGACACTGTTGCACTCTACATTAATATATCCGATATGGATCTCCTCATATTCGCTGGATTGGGCATCATCACTATAATTCTCAATATTGTTGGCTAATGCTTCTTGCTTAATCACCTTTCCTTTCCCTTTCTTCGTAGGGTAGTTCTTTGCCATGTGTCCTGTTTTTCTACGTTGAAAACATTCTCCTTTCTGCTGTCTCGCTTCTTTGGAGTATTTGGTTTTCTTCTTGAAAACCCGTGGGGTATCGTCTTCTGAGTTGCTAGAGGGCTTGTATCATGGTTGGCCATTCCTGTTAGAGGATGTCTTTGTCTTGTATGCCTTGGTTTCATGGAGGATGGCGTCCTTTTGTTCCACTCTTGCAATTATTATTACAATATTGTCGTCGTCTTCCTTGAGTAGTTCTGCCTCTCGCCGAAGGGGAAGATGCATAGTATCATAGAATTATGGCTTAAGGATATTATTAGAAAAGCTTCATTTCTTTATTCGGACCTTTTATATCATTAGATCCGTAGCTACATCTATGATTCTCTTGATAAGCATTCTATTAACTTGCTAGAGCGGGTTGAATTTGTTGTATCGGAGGTCATTGGTGATAGAGCATTAGAATCTGCCTTTCAGGTAATCGAGAACAGTAGATTCTCTTGATCTCACATTTCCGCCATATTCCTTATAGCATTGATGGTATACATCGGTTGCCTTTCCTTCACAGAATGATCCAATGTATAGTCTAGTTGTAGGGTCGTCCACATCTTTCTCTTGCAGGAGAAGATAGTGTGTGAGTTCCATCATCCATCGGTCAAAGGCTTCGGGTTTGAGCTCTTTTCCTTCGCCTGTATACTTTGCTGGGAGGTAGAGTTTAACCTTAAGAGGTTCAAATAATACAGGTACATTCTCTTCTTCAGGCTGAGTCTGAGACTTTCCTCCTCCAGAAGGCTCTCCTGCTGTATTAGCCATGTCTGATTCGCTACTGGATTCTCAGTTGATTGGAGGTTCAAAGGAAAGCTTCTTTGCTGGGGTAGTAGAGAATTCTCCTGGAGGTTGTGTGTCTTCCATGTTTGCAGATTCTCTAGACTCCTTAGCAGAGCGCCGGGGTTATTTCTTTCTTGTAAGGTCTTGTCATAGGATTTGCTTCCCACTGCCTGTCGTCAATGACTCTATATTGGATTTGAGACAAAGCCGAATATGCCAGGATTCTGCTGCCTCTCTGCTAAAGCATTCTGAGGTGTATATCGATAGGTATATCAGGCCTAAATCTGGGGACAGGTTCTTAACAACTTGCGGAGGGTAAAAAAATGTAATGTGTTCGCAAGGTGCTACTCACAATATCGGGAATAGATACGATAATTGGCTGGTGGCCTGCACTTCCAGAGAGGACGCGAGAGCTAAGAACTAAAGAAGGCTTCGTGTGTGTACTGAGGAACAAAAAAGTAACAGTTCAACCAAGTATATTGAAATACTGTCTGTTGAAGTCTGACTTTTCCATCGTGGAATCAGGTGGTCTTTAAATATACAAGGCTTGTCCATGTCTAGCATGAACAAAGCTTATCAAAGATATCAGGTGATATTTTTTGATAAAACAAACCAATTATCAAAACGATACTTAAAACAATAAATAAATCAAAACAAAGTATTAAACGATACTAAAACAAACCAAGTATCAAAGTGATACTTAAAGCAAAACATAAAACGAACTAAGTATCAAAGGATACTTAAAACAAACCAAGTATCAAAGCAATACTGAAAACAAGACAAAAAACAAAACAAATAACCGAGTACCCATACCAGTTACACAATTGAGTGGTACAATTTCCTACCAATTAGTACAAAGTCCCACACACGATATCCATTAATTGTCTCTGAATGGAGGAAGGTTTTAAATCAGGCCATCTAGGAAAGTTGCAATTATGACTACTTTGGCAAATACAATGCATGGATAAAACTGATCATTTCATCAATGACCAAGACAATTGGGGTCAACACAGTTCATCTCAAGAAGGCCATAAGTCTAACGACTCGGGTAATCAGATAACTACTATTGGAAATAGCATGATTCATAATTGGCTATATATCAAATGCTAAAGAACATTTTGTAAATTTTAGGGTTACTACAAGTTTGCACCTTTGAAGAATACTTGATATTGCCACTTATAATCAGTAGAGGAACTGACTTGTATAATGGATAGATGTATTCTACCAATACTCAGAAGCAGGAATAAAATTCTTGAAGTGCCTCTCAAGCTGTGAGAAGTTGTCAAGCAATAGAGAGGAGTGCTAAACAATATAATATTGTCTTTACGATTGTACTATACTTTACATGTTTCACTTTGCCCTTTGTAGTGAGAAATGAATCGAGTGAAGTCCGCATTTCTGAGACAATCTCCATCTATGGAAATGAATCTTGGTTGGCCTAGTCGATTCTGAAGTCTATCAGGTTGTCTCCACCTAACGGCTTGTAACATTTTTCCAAGCTGCTACGCAAGTTTAGAGAAGTTGATAGAATATTAGACAGATGGTCTGCTTATGTAGAGAGCAGATGAGACCTGTAAATTAAAGCAGTCTTCAAAGGTAGACTGGAAAAACTTAAAAATGTAACTGTTCATCCAATTATATTAAAATAGGGTCAGCCATTGTCTACCTTTTACATCATGGAAGCACGTCATTTTTAAATACGCAAATTTATTTTTGTCTCACGTGAATAACACTGACAAAAAGGTATCAAGTAATACACATAGGTAAAACAACTTACGTATCAAAATAATATTTAAAACAAAATATAAAACAAAGCCAGCAATTAAATAATACATAAAAGAAGCACAGCATGAGCACAATAGTTGAAACAAATTCTAAATGAAAGCTAAGTATAAAATGATACTTAAATAAACCAAGTATCGGAACAATACTTAAAGCAAAACATAAAACAAGAACCTTAACTGAGTACTGACAGCTGCTACAACTCTAGCCATACAATCGAGTACGGGTGTACCTCTAAAGATTTTCAAGAGAATTCCACTACCAGGCAGTCCTTGAATACGCCTTAATGCCAATGAAGTCTGGTATGATCCCATTTGGAGAAATAGAATCATGAAAGGTCAATGCCTTAAATTCTTCATGGATAGGAACATTGCCCGCCATTTATTACTGTCTAATCACCATGGGAAGCTTACCTTTTGGTAGTATTAAATTTGGTTACACCTGCAAAGTACCTTTGGTCTCATGTGAGCCTCCTGATATAGCTAAAGCATTAACAGTAAAAGCTTTCCCAAGCTATCGTAATGCTCACCAGTAGTGGTCCAAATTAGCAAGCCTGTGCAGGTATGTATCTGTCCAGCCGGTGGGAAATCGGAGTTTCCAAGGGAAAACAGCTCCCCACCTGTGTGATTTGCAGGCAGCTGGTTCATTAGATTACTTGTGTTTTAATACTAGGTAGTATTTTATTGTTTAAAAGGAGTAATTGCTTATTGCCTCATTGGGTTGATACATTCTCACTCGTCCATGGGCGGTGTCTTGGCAGGGGCCTGGGTTTCTATTTTTAAGGTGCTGTTCTACTCCTCCTAATAGGACGAACTAATTCCATCCCCCTCATCACACGTCGCCCTCAGCACGTGGCTTCTCTTTGCAATTTATCCACTTACAATTACTTGAGATTTAGTTAAAATACAAGCTGACCATTGGGGCATCAACCTTCAAAAACTGGGCGAGGGCCGACCACCACTTGGTTGGGCTGCTAAGAATGGGGACGATGAAGTGGTGCCAATGCTAGTTAAACGAGACGACATTGACCCAACAAACCTGATAGCTGTGGAGAAACAGCGCTCTCACTTGCTGCCGAGAATGGGCACGGGGGAGGTTGGAGAGACTACTTGAGTGGAACGACGTTAATCCCAAAAACACTGGAAAAATAACGGTGAAGACCACTCTGGTCTGCTGTTTGGGAGGGACACCAGGGGGTGGTGGAGATGCTGGTTCACCGCAGTGACACCAAGGCCAACCGACTGGCTAGGAATGGTTAACACCACTTGCTGCTGCCGCTGGATCTTGGCATTAGGTAATAGTGAAAAGTTTGCTTGAACTGAATGACATCGATCCCGACAGACCAGATAACGACGACATATCGCCACTCGCTTCGGTTGCTAGGACCGGAGATGTGGAAGTGGTGGAAATCCTGCTCAAACGAGACGAAATCAACCCTTAAAAACCTCGAAAGAAAGGTCAAACACCACTTGCGATTGCCTCTCAGCATGCGGAAATGGGAGAGGTTCAAATTCTATTCAGGCAGGGCAAGGCTAACCCCGACAAACTATCTAATGCCGTCTAACGCCACTTGTATTGGCTGCTAGCCATGGGCACAAGGAAGTGATGGAAATAATACGCGAACATGACGACGTTAACCCGAACAAATCCGATACCTCCGGCCGAACGCCCTATCAATTGCTGCTGAGTATGGGTATGCGGAAATCATGGAGATGCTGCTGGAACGCGATGACATCAACACCAATCCAACAAATATGGACGGTCAAACACCACTCGCCATTGTGGCTGCGCATGGCTACAATGCCGTGAGGAATATACTCCTCTGGCACCGCGACATCAACCCTGACCAACCGGATACCACCGGCCGAACACCACTCCCACTTTTTGCTGAACGTGAGTGGAAGGAAGTGGTGAATACTCTAGTGAGACGTGAGGACGTTAACCCCGACAAGCCTGAAAAATTCAATAGAAAGCCATCTGGTGGGTTGGGCTACTGCTGGTGTCTATGCAGGCGTGATAGCGATCTTAGAGCCCCAAGCACCGGCACCACCTGGCAAGGAGCAGTGCCGCAGAGAGATTACCCTCCTTGCCTCTCTGAAAACGATGCAATTCATTTGCCAGTTCTCTGGTCACTTCAGCGCCTCCATAGACACCTGCATCGCCACTATTTATTAACCTGTATCATCTCCGCCCTGTCTCTACGAGCACTTTAAGATACGCCAGTCGCTCTGCTTTCCTAATATCTTTACAGGGAAGGAGGTTTCTCGTCATACCGGTTCATATATCTATTGCGCACCTGCTCTAGATACTCTGAAGGATTTTTTGTAACGCGGGGTCCAAATTGGCCATCTTTTGTTTGTATTCTCGTGTTCAATGTTTTGAGATACCACGCAATTGCGATCATGTATAACATATTTTGGTCTCCCTACCAATCGCCAGTACCCGATCCTCTTTGGAAATTTATCGTTGCATTGGACTCCGTTTTCATAACACCCGTGTTCCCCGCGCTCGGCCGTATCCGTCTAATGGCAATTTAGATACAACTATAGACTTGTTAAAATATCACCTTGAACTGTTCCTGACACCTATGAAACATGACAGAAAAGGTCACTTCATAGTCCGCTGGTGATTGGTTTCCACTATATCTTATAGGGTCTCAACAAACTTCCTGATTTCAAACCGTGTGACCACGGGGCTGGGGTATCATGTAAACTTGGAACGGTATACTTGCTTGGGTGTATGACCAATCAGGACCAGTCAGCGGAGTGCAGTGTTCGCAGTCAGCGGTATATAGAGAGTCCAGACAGGCCTGGTCGAGGTGTAACCAACCGGCAATCAATTATCTAATACTAGTAGTCGACAATCTCGACACTGAAACATTAAAAAAAATTCTCGTCAGTATTTGTAACAGGATAGACTGAATCTTGTAAGGTCATCCTTCTATGAAACAGTTCAAATTGCTGATATTGAATCCTTCTGTACGAGTATAACCCATCCATTTTCTAATTAGGCTAATTTGGACTAGCATGAATGGAGAAATCTGGAGCATGTTTGCGTAATAAATGGAGGCAAGTACATGCCAAGTGGATAATCAGCAAATGTCATTTCAATTAACAAAACCTACTATACAAATGCTGCTTAACTCAAAGAACTCTAGACAAAATATGAAAAACTCAAATATATCACTACTTGAGCTCTCATACCTTGGCTGTTTCATATGCTTTACCAATTATGAATTGTAACTGTAGGATGGCTCTCGTGTCTGAGGTTCTGTTTGCAAGGAATTTTATTATCTGAATTTTCAAAATATAAACAAACAAGACAAAGGTGTGACCTAACTTTTAACATCCAGCATTCTATACCCCTATGATCGCTTTACTTGACAGTACTTTGGTTAACCAGAGACTACATCATGCATCAATATCTGGTTTCCCTTCAAGTCTCTTGCTGCCATCAATATAGAGGTTTCTGGTTTCAACCAACCGCATCCTTGTTTTGGCTGAGTGATAATAACTCTCTTGGCGCCTTTATGCGAAGTGTCATCATCACATGAAACCTTGGCGTAAAGGTAAGTGAGGCCGTGCCTGGTTCTGGTTTTGAATTGCTTCAACGAGTATGGTTGAGCTTATTCAGAGCCAGAAGCCTTTCGCGGTGGCCAGGCAACTGAAAAGTCACATCTGGCATACTATATGACACTACACCACTGTATCAGAAACAGATTCTGTCAAAATCCAAGGAGGGTGCTGGAAGTGGTAGAGGCAAATGATGTCAGTAGACTTATCAAATGATAAGTAATTCGCTTGTCACCTGCCAGGACACGGAATGAGGACAGGTGGTGGAGCCTGAGCTGCCATACTACTGCAGAACATGGAATCAGTGACAGAAATTGATGAATCACCTGACAGCAGGCATATTATCACTTGATATCAGTTTGCAAAATTACTGTCAAACAATTAGGTTTTTAAAAAAATAACCCAAACGGCAAATAGAATCTCCTAGTTCATCCATAACTTTAACTTCAATGTAAGGACATAAAACCTTATTTGTATTACAAATTTGGAATATGCATTACTATCCAATGCACTTAAGAAATTAGAATAATACAGAGTGTAGAGAATGAACTGAAAATTTAAATAGAAGATAATAAAAAGAAAGCATGTACAATATCAGCCAAGGTCACTAAATATATCATCTGTTTGATCTTCTAGCTGTCCCATATCTGTCCCCTCATCCCTTAGAGGAGTAGAGTAACTTTTATGACATTCTTCTATAAGATATAGCTGGTCACTATCCTCTGAAGTTGGAAACTCCAGATTAGAACCATTGTGGGATCGTAATTCTTCTGGATTGAGTTGGTAGAGATTTTGATATTCCTCGAATATTGGCAGATGAATTCTAGATTAGTATAGTTATACATTAGTTATAAGTACGAACAATACAAAATATGATGTTAGACGTTACTTATCTCACGTAGCTATTATCAACAATATCTTGAAACTGAGAAGATAATTTACGAAAGATCTTCGACTACCAGACATTTTTTGCTGGGTTGGGATTAAAGTCATGACTTGTAACATGCCACTTGAAACAAAATTAGTATATATTGTGGAAATGATGAGCCGAATTAATTGTTATCTACTTATCAGGTACCACTTGAAGTTCTGTTATTTTTTCTTGTGTACAACCCGTAAACATAGATAGTATAAATATGTGTTTAGCAAATGCTGTCATTGGAAGCTGACAAAAAGTACTATCTATGAGTCGTGATTTGAATTTGCTCTTTGCTCAGAAATAGCTTCGGAAAGATTATGAAGTACTGCTGACCTTTTTGTGGTAAAGGTAGCAGGAGTCATTGCTCGAAGGCCCATTCAACAAAATATTTCCTAGATCAATCATATTAGTGTAAAGGTATAACAAATTGATGCTTAGAGTTTTATTACAAAAAGTTTAGTAAGGTCAAACCATCTCTCATCTCAAAGATCAAAATATGTAAAGATGGATTTCACCTAGTTTTGAATCAGAATCTTCTCTTTAATTAGCTTGTTATCATAAAAGCATGGGGAATTTAACAAACTCCTTCATCATTTGTAAGCTTTTCATCATGCTTTTGAATAATAGCATTAATACTTTGTATTTAGCATTGCAAAATCTTCAAAGCATTAAATATCTCAGCATCTCTTGAGAGTAAATTTGGTGACTATTAATATGTCAGCTAATGATATACTAAAGGAATAAAAGAACTTACGTCGAGAAAGGTCTTCCGAGTCAGAAACCCAAATGGCTTTCCAGTTCTCAAGTCCTGCAGGATTTCTAAAGAAGTCAGAATAAAACGTCGTAAAACTTTAAAATCTCGTTGTTACTTATAACACTTTTTTTTTTAAGTGCTGTTGGTTCTGAAAAAATCTTTTCGAGCCGTTCGTAAAGTAGTTGAGAATTCTGAGAAAGTGTCTGCTGTCCTCTTGGAGACAAAGGTCTAGGAGGGTAGTAATGTTATTTTTTCCCGTAGAGCCCATATTATTAGTAATTCGTTCACACATCTAAGTGGAAGAATGAAAATTTCTTTATGAAAAACTAAATATTTACCTCATGGCTTGTTGAATTGCCAACAGTATTATGGATGGAAAAAGTAGGAGGTGTAAGTGTAAACGAAGAGGGTGGTAGGTGCGAAGATTGACTATGTAAACTTGCTGCTGTGGTCCGCTGATAGGAATCTTGGTGAGAGATACTATTGTGATGGGAAGTCCAAATTACTGGGATTCGTCTAGGTTGTTCAGGTCCTTGGGATTGTGAGTCAATATTAAGAACCTCATCAGTATTATCCATTGTAGAGTTGAGTGGATTTGGAAGGAAGCATAAAGTAATAGTTGAAAGAATAAATAATTGTGAAAGAAAAGACTTGGTAGAGGGAGTAATAAGAGTTGTGGAATAGGTAAAGATGTCAGCATGGTATTAAATATGAAGTAAAAGATAATCTTGTAGGTAGAACAAATTGTGACTACCTATTGGAGAGTAACCTAAGATAATATTGAAGAAACGGAAACATACCTAAGCTCTGTTTGAGGGCAAAGAAAATTATCGAAGAATTCTGCCATGAAATAAGAAATTAGAGATCCCAAAGAAGTATCGAGATAAAATCATTGAAGTCTACTTCTAACGGAACGGCTTTCTTAAAGATTTATACAGAAGTAGTCATCTAATAGGTTCAAGGCTGATATGTCCGTGGTGCAATGATGTGCGAATTCTGCAGATATATAAGCTCATTCGATATTGTACTACAGAAAACCATTATCAGGCCGCATATGATACAAAGTATCTTGGACCAGCCCATCGATGGCAGAAATGGCTCACCTTAAAAGGCAAACACAATCTGAAGGACAAGATTGAAATGTTCCTTAAAGCTGATAATTCTGGGAGTCGACGTCAAATATATGAAGCTCTTCAGATCCAACTTTCAAACAAGGAAGTGTCAGGATCCTTTATTGGAACTACATCTATCAATAATACGCCAAGTGAGAGATTAAATGAACCAGCAAAATCACAGATAATAGCTGACCAAATACAATATTGTATGATTGAAGAAACCTCTATTCAAGGGTTACATTTGATAATTAACGAGCTTATAGGTTTTGAGACTTATTACGTAAATGAGAGTACCATGCCAGTATCTACTTCTTTGGAGTCACTTGAGGAACTCATGAGTGGGGAAGACTCAAATTTGTCCTTTGACCTCTATGACCTTTCTGGCAATGAGGAATGCGTATCAGATACAGATTTTGAAACTGAAAGCCTATCAGAGGATATCTCAGATACAAATTCATCACTCAATGATCTTCAGCTTCCAAAGATCACTACTTCAATTTTAATACAACACTTATTGATCTAATACCAAGACCCTCTGATAATTTGTGGTATCAATTCCCATCTGAATCTTTTGCAACACTTTATAAGTTTATGTTGGGTCCACAGCGGTAACGCCA
>NW_003298772.1:202153-237360 GCF_000151645.1 Tuber melanosporum
TGCTGATGTAACAATTCAAAGAAGACTGGCTCTACCCATAATCCTTTATTTTGTCAAAGTTGTCAAATGTTTCAATTCCTTCACTCCTATCCATGCTCAGATTCAGGCTTTTTATTCCATCACTTAATAATATTCGAGCTACAACAGAGGATGCTGAGAAAAGGCCAAATTATCATCTTGATATTTGCGACTTAATACGAATCGAACAAGCAAAGCCAATCTCGGCTAGCAACCTTCAAGAACACGGGAAAGTGATTAATAAGGCTGTGAATACAGAGCAGATCAACCCTAAAAGATCTGTCTATCATCCGCCATAGTCAGGAGATAAATGGTGTTAAACACCACAGCTACAACTACCATTTTATACATTACCCCATAATCCACAATCTACACTCTGGTTTGGCAATATTTTTCTGTTTAATAACTTGAAAAATAAACAAGTTTGGGCAATATTCTGTGGAAAGTACAATGAGGTTCATGATGATAGTGTGATATGGATTCTACACTACTATCCACTGAAGTCTTTAAGCGATCGCATTCTTGAAGCCCATGATGCGAGCCATTTATTGAGTCAATACTTACATAACCTTCTAGCTAAGAATCTATGCGGATATTATCATCCTACAAATTAGTACCCTCCTATGTCTGCTATGGTTACAATAGTAGAATTACAGCGTCATGCTAGTGAAGATATATCTCATCATACATATCTTCTGATATTACTCAAGCATCTCAACACGCTATACCCAATTAATCCAGTTTAATCTACTTATAATTGAGTAGATGGTTCACTACCAATTATGGTAGTTAATATATTATCATGGCAAGATGGTCTGAGTGGCAATAGAAGCAAAAAGTGGAACCCACATGAGTGTACCTTATTATTATTTCCTAAACTACCAGTGGAGGTAAGAATTATGAATAGCAGCTACTAATAATATTGAATTGCTAATCTCCTAATTTAGCTTAAGCGTAGCCAGCAGGGATACCAATTTGTCTGTATTGTCAAAGATTCTGTTGGCATCCAGGTTTTATCCTCGATCATTGATAATAGGAAGCAACTATACAATGGAATCATAGAATATGATGCTTCCAACAATCAGTATATTGTTTTAACTGGATCAGCTCTCATGGTTAAAGGTGACAATCCTGCAACCTCAGAATTGGCAAACTATTCTAGGAAAGGTAACTATCCCTGTAGGATCTGTTTATATGATAAATGTCAAACAAGGAATACCAACAAAGATGCAATGTCTCAAAAGATTTTAGAACCTGGAGACTTTCGAAACTTGCATCAAACAATTTCAACTCTCATGGAATGGATTGTAGATCCAAGTATCAAACTACCTGCTATTAATGGCTTGAAGATCAGTGATAGTCTGAGCCCCTTATATCTATTGACTGGATTCCATCCCTTCCAAGACCAGCTATATGAACGCCTTTATACATGGCTTTTTCAGCCTTTAAAGAATATAATCCTGGCAGTACTTATTTGGTCACCAGTTAAGAAAATACGAGAACAATTGAAAGTATTTATCAATGAACTTAATTCTGAAGGCTTTAATGAACAGCTTACATGATGGCATGTAGTACACTGGAATGGGTCCTTTGTTGGACAAGATTTTAAAATCTTAATTCAGATTTTACCACTAATTTTGTTCCACTTCTTTGGAACAGAAACTTTAAACATTAACTATGCTGGCTTGGATCGTTCTCAAAATCCTGGTAATAATCAAGAAATATCAATTGTTCTTAAGCTTGTTACTTGTGTAGCTACTATAACCAAGTTGTTATATCAAGATCCCATTCTTGACCTTGAAGCTTGGGCAAAAAGCCTGGACTTTAATGCTTACCAGATAATTAAGCTTATCCCGAGCTGGAAAGAAATAGTTATGAGTCCTAATCAAGCAAGTACAAGAAGATATCAGGCTTTAAAGGCTCCAGTTGATCTACCAATTTAGCCAAAATACCACCTACTCTATCAAGCCACGCTTTGGATTCAAAGATATGGCATTTTATCCAACTTACATGGAGAAACAGAGGAGAGTATAAATGCAGATATCCATTCAAGTCTGGAACATACAAATCGACAAGCACCTAGTAAGGATCTTGCTTAACGTTATGCTAGCGCCGTAGGATTACGATTTGTTGCGCAATGTAGGGTATGGGTAGATACATAATCTGTATGCTTGCGAGTAGCAGGAGAAGCACTACAGACACTCTGCGTCAATTCGACCATGAAGGAACTTTTAGGAGTTCATTGTAACTCTTGGGTGCAAGATTCTCACCTCATTAGACTATACTGCCCCAATGGTTTTCCAGTATATCAACAGCAAGTACTTGAGGATGGGCTATCAAGTTACTTACCAAACTGGATTTTATTAAGTAAACATAAGATATATGAGAGAGCAAGAATTCATGCATTTGGTCTTACAGTGGGCACTTCATTTATTTTATTTAAGAACAAAATATATCGGGTAGCTAAGTGTAACGATCCCCCTTCAGAAAGTTAGTTCTTGGTGACGGGGAACGATACTTATCTTTTCTTTCTTTTTCTTTCTTTGTCTTACGATAGCTCTAGGCTTCTGCCTATGTTACCGATAGTACAAGACCTTTGTTTTATATTGGAAACACCTATCGTAAGCCTTCTCTAACTCGTCTTCGTAACAAGTGCTTCTTGGCACAATGATAATGTTGCAATAAGGATAAAGATCGTAAAGGTGTTTTATATTCGTTAAAGTAATATGTAGGAAAAGTACTAAGAACAAAGCGTGAAGAACCTATCTTCCTCGGCCGCATCGGCCTCCTCACATACTGTTCTTCCCGCCTTTCATCATGTGACCTAAAGTTGTCACATGTGCGAAACTAAATCACAACAAGCTAGTCATGTGACCAAAGTGATCACATGCTCAAAACCCATGACTTCTTAGCGAGGTGATGTGCTAAACTCATAAACTAATTATAACGCAATATACAAGTTATATGACTCAACTGAGTCATATGCACGATACCCATGACATCATAATGAGGCCATGTGAGAAAAATAAATCTTATGCGCAAGGCTTTCCTGTAAGGCACACTCGTAAGGCATACTCGTTAGGCGCATGTCCCATGACTCATACTTGAGCCATGTGCGAATGCATCACAAATCCCACACATAACTAATCATATAACCCGAATAGGTCATATGTGTGAAACAATAACATACCTGTGACTCATAACCATGTGTCACGTGAAAACCCCTTTCCTCGCTAAGCCATGTTCGTGACACTAAGATTCTAAAGATTCTAGCTCAAGGCAGTTCTGCCTTTCAGGTAGAAGAGTTAGATGTAGTACTCTTGGAATGTTTTGAAGTGCGATACAAAAGCACTATAATTGGAGATCTTGAGTGTTTATACCTCATCACAGAAAAGTTCAATATTATTGAAATGTATGAATCTTTAGAATTAATCAATTCAGAGCATTTTTGTACAATGAATTGTGGAATGGGAAAGGGAAATAGTATTTATCAAGTGCCTCGAGAGCATATTGAAGGGATGATTTGGACTCAGGATAACTCAGATGTATTTCTGATTAATTCATTCAAGCTTTAACAATGTGGTTCTTATTTTAACAATGCCTTATTGCTATTTTTTTATGTCTACCCAATTTCCTTGAATTATATACCTACTGCTTTGACATAAATTTACAATTTCTCTCTACTTTGTATTACTATACTTTGTGGCTGTAACTTTTAAAATCAGAATAAAGTCAAGTCTGAAAACAGGTACTGCTATCAGGTGATTTCAGATGATGAAATCATCTGATTATCCACGACAAAAACCTGTTTTGATATCAGATGTTGATGTCAGGTGTTGTAAGAGAAAAAAGTTTTCTCAGGTGATATAATCTGAGAAAATCCTTATCCTCTAATAGAACATGATACTGATCCAGGGGTGTAGTACAAGATCCGAGGATAATGCCGAATCAGGCCTTCACTCTCTACCATAGTCACCACTCATTCAGGTATGGTAGCCATAACGAGGGCCAAGAACTAAAAGCTACTATCTTATTTCCTATAACTGTCAGGGGGTATGTCTAATAATACCACAGTTCAACCTGGTCTCTTGGGGTCAAAACTATTATGGTGTTCATACGAGTGTTACGGTTAACCTACTCCCTACCACAATCCACTATCGGTACGCCAGTGATTGCAAGCGGACAGTCCTGATGATAGTCCAAACAACTGGTCGGCAGTTTGGTCACTCCGGCCTCGGGTTTGAAAACAGTGGGTCAGTCCGGTCGATATTTTCATAGGTAGCCAAACCCTGGCGCCCTGGCAACCGCCGGGCTGAGTCTTGTCGCAACACAGGTCCAGGACGCCAGATGCTTAGGCAACGCCCCCTTGTGGCCAGGTAATCGGGAGATATCTGTTGACCGCCTACAGGTTTTTTATTTCAAATCACTCGCAATAGAATAATTATAGCCGCATACCCACGGTGTTTCATCTCGCTTTTCCTAAGAAATATCTACTCAAGTATTTCATCTACCAATGAACTACCATGAGACCTAAATATACTGTCCCCCCTCAGGACACTCAATTCTATTCTTCAACTTTCTAACTATCCTAGGTGAATCTACAATAACTGAGCAACTTTGTGATGTTGAAAAATAATCAACGAAACAAGTGAGCGGCGTAAAATCGGCCTGCACGTGACCCAGGCCGGGCCCGGCGTTGGTTCCCGAAAGTTGATTTCTCGTAGTGCTCAAAGGGCTTCCCCAAGAAGGCCTGGGCCAGTCCGGCCTTATCTAAAACCTGATGGGCTAACAGCTTGGGATCCCTGCCGTACTCGAGTCCTGGTAACGAAACAATTTTCTTTACAACCAACTAGATCCAAACCATTGCTTCCATTACCTTTTTGTGATTGGGCGCTTTTACATTCTCACGGCTTCATCAAACATTTTTGGTTTCCCAGACGAACTTTACTTTACGTTTTTTCATTCACTGGGGTCGTTGACGGCGTGATTTCCTCTCACTTTGAAGAGTATTCGAAAGGGAGATATCCAAGGTTTAGCCTGGTAGTCTTTCAATACCGTTTGAGTGAGGGAGCATGGGGTCTCCTTCGCCTGAACCTTTGCCCTCTAAAGGCCCAAGTTCCCCCTCTCCCTCCTCCCATTCCTCTGTCTGGAGTGTGTTCGACTCGCACTCCCCGTATCCTCTATTAACCGCACGCTCATCCCAATTGAGACCCAGTCCTACATTGCTCCCGGAGGCGACTACAGGTTCCTCCAATTCTACCACAACCACGGGTGTCGCAACATCTCTGCGGCAATTGACGATGCCATGTGGCGGACGGTCTCGCTATGATGCCCCCAGATGATAAAGAAGGTGGAGATGCTCGTCGAGTGCTATCTCAGCGGAATTGGCTGCGCTCGCGGGTGTGGTCTTGACCGTGGATGAACCAGGGGCCTCTACCTTCACTTCCATTCGGTTGGCGACTCCTCCTTTGCCCCCTCTACTGGGGAATCCGACATGCTGTTCTCCGGTGATTCCTCCTTGTCTGGTATCCTGGAGTCATCCTTGCCTTAAGTCGACGCTCCCTTGACGGTTGATGCGTCCCAACACTTTACATCCTCTCCCGCCCCTGTGATAAGGTCTAGTGATTTTGCGACCTCCACCGAGCTCACTCTTGCGGGGCGTTTCTTTCCCTCTGCTCCTGAGACAGTGCCGTCTACAAACCAGATTCTCCAGTCTCCGCGGGACAGCGCATTGCTGCCGTCCCCTGCACCCCCACAATTCGGCGACATTTCATCCAATGAACGCCGCATCCTTTACCACCATCCTGGTCAGTTTCGTTTCCAATCCAACCGCAGTTCCGATTCAGACTACATTTCCTGGAGGCCACCATGGCTTCTAAATCGACCCAATCGCAGGGTTGTCCCGTCCCTCTAGCTGGATATTCACTGACAGCGCATTGCCCCCCTGCTCCTGCCTCTCCCATCCAGGATACCCTCATGGCTCTTGGAGATGGCAAGACCTCTGGAATGGATGGATTAGGCGACAGTAGACATGCCAGCCGGCCCTGCCATCACAAGAGGGATAGTCGGTCCCCTGTGGCTCATACGCCGAGCCCTGTGCAGCAGTCACCTGCGTTCACCCCTTCGCCACTCCCACGCTCTATCAAGGATGTCACTATGATACTTGAGGATGGGAAGAACACCGAAGCCACAGGCCTAGGAGATAGCAAACATTCTTCCACCTCCACCTCCCCCTCCCGGCCATTGTTGTCGCTCGTTCCTCAGCCGGCTACGGTGGAGACACCCGATAGTGCCCAGGAGGTGTTGGAACAGGCCGACCAAGAACTGGCGATGAACCTTCGCCGTAAGACTCTGTCCCCTATGCCTCAGCTGACAGGTGTCAGTAGGGAGATGAGTGAAGCCCTTGACGATATTGTTGTAAGCAGCGCGATTCAGTTGTGCGACTGCTTCTCGTCCACCTCTGTTACATCTTATTTTTCCTCGGAGGATGACAAACCGGATTACGCGAAGCTCGGCCGGATGCTGGCAGATAGCGAGGATAGACAACCCATCCCGATCGTCTTTTGTGAGTGGGGCAATGGGTTCGAAGACCTCGATTAGGTCTCGGAAGGGTTCGCGGTGATGGATGACCTGATGAACCTCATGTCGGATGGTTTGAAACAAGCTCTAATGATGATTACCAATCAGTGCATCAAGATTGATGAGTTAGAAGAGGAATTGGGCTATTTGAGGATGATACATGCTCTCGGAGGGAATGCTAACACCAAGTGCGTCCGGATGTATAGTAATGTCGCTAAGTCAAACCCCGCCCACTCCCATACTACTGCAACTGCGAAGACTGCCACATCTGCTGCGAGTGCAACCCTGGCTGTGTCCTCCTCCGCAGCCAAACCCAAGAGAGAACGCAGCCCACGAAAGAAGAAGAGTCAATCGGAGATGGCCCTCCGCAAGTGCCGAGAAGCCGCTGTCGTGAAGGACAAGCCCAGTGCCACTACCAAGGCCGATGCTCAGGCTCCCCTTGTTCCTCAGGCTGCCCCTACTTCTCCTGTTTCTGGCACTGCGGCCTATGTCCCCGGTCCATGGAAGATCTTCACAACCAAGAAGACAACTAATCCCCATACCCCCTCCCCTCACACTGATAGCCATAGGATTTCATCATTCTCCCCAACGCGGAATACCTGTGCTAGGCGTGTTACTCTGTGGTTTGCGACTCGCAAACATGTCGAGCTTCCAGATGGTGTCTCCACCGAGTCCATATGCGCCAACCAGCTTTTGGCCAACTAACACAAGATCGTGGGAAAGACCCCATACTTCAGATAGGCCCAACTCCAGAACGAGATTGGTTGTGGTTTGATGATGTTGTCCGAGTACACCACAGACCAAATCTGGCATTTGTTGGTTAAGTGCGAAGCTGTCCCCATCTGCAATCTCAACCTGGCAGACTTCTCCTTTGCCCGCAATGTCGCCAAAGTTAAGGTCCTCGTTGCTGGTATCCTACTTGATGATATTGGTGCAGGGTATGTCAGGTTTGTTGATGGGTGGACTCGTGATAAAGCCTATGATGGCCTCTACAATGATCTTGAGCTGGCTAATCCAGGTATTTGTGTCTCTGGCAGGCCAAACCTCCTCGGGTCCATCCATGTAATGAAGGCAACCAAAGCTGTCTCATGTGGGGTCTGGTTTGTAGTGGACTGTAATGAAGCTTTTGGAACAGGCTCTGAAGAAGGGGAAAGCTTGTTGGAGGAGTGGTCCATGACCTATTCGCATTTGGACTGAGCATCGACCAGCTGCTGTTTGAGGTAAGTCTTGTCAAGTTGCTCACGAGCAGATCCCTTGTGGTTTCCCTGAGCGTTGTTATTTTTGCCATAACCAGGACCTTTCCAAGTACCACAAGTATGGGCAACTTAATTGCTAGGGTGGTGTAGGTGAGGTGTGTGTGCATAAGCATCGCGTTTGTTTGCTGTGGGAGCAATCTGACGACTTCACTTGCGACAACTAGTGCCCCGCCATCGTGACAGCCTCTTCTGTTCCTTCCTCCCTTGCTTCGGGTACTGCAGCTCTTGTAGTTGCAGACCATACATTGAGGAGATTTGGAGTTGCCGATAAGTCAGTCAATAGAATAATCTACTGCTATCATTGTAAATCCACAACTCTTCAGTCTGACTGTAATATCTGTGATGAGGAGGCTGCCATGGTTGCAGCTAAGAGTAAGACAACTTCCTCCTCCTCCTCTTTGTGGTCCGGCCTGTCTACTAAAACTGTAACAATTCAAGTGAGCATTTTGAAAAACCCCGTTTCGTATGCTCCTGGATAAGATGAGGCGCTATTTCAATGCAGATTACAGACTTAGCGATCAATGACTGAGGGAGTGTTGGGAATCGGTTGCTGCCAATAGATTTGTTTTCTTATGTTGATATGTTTTTTATTACTCATCTTCAGGTTGGGAATGATAGTTGTTATGTTGCCCATGAAGTAGAAAGCTTTGATTTGTTTTCGTTTATTAAGGGATCTGGTATGGAGGTGTAAGTTCGTTCGATGTTGTGTGAGATGTTTGAGATTGGTGGACTCAATATTACCTGTACAATGGTGGACTGTGTGCATGAGGATGCAGAATATCGTATAGAGGTGATTTATTTGAGGCCAGGTATGGCTAAAGGTGACATCATAACAGCTTGTGAGGATATAGCACTGTGTGATATTGTGCTAGGTAACATTAATGCACGTCCTAGGTACTGGAATGCTGCCAGTGATCAGAAGCTTAATAGTCACAGAAACTGGCTATTCCGTTACTTACCACAGCAGCAACTCGGCATTACACTTCTCCAACAACATATCTGCTCCAATGTTAGTACTGTTGATCTGTGCTTATGGAAAGACCAATCGAGATACCACCAATATGTTGATTCTGACAGGTTGGAAGACTGCGGGGAGATAATTTGGTAAATAGCTAATGTTCTTGCAATGGGGATGTGACCCAGACTAGCATAGAAGAGGACCAGGTTGCTCCATGTCTTGAAGGGCTTAGGTCACTGGGCGATAAAGAGTTGTAGGAGGGTATTAGGAACATAGTTGATGGGCTACCAGGTAGTGATCTAGGTAGAAGTTACGGTATGTAGTAAACCAATAAGCTTGAGCGGACAAGAGAGCATGTTCAACACCTGCGATAAATACGACGGGGTGATGTCGGCTCCGAGGACTATAAATTGGCCCAAAATGTATATAGGTCTACCATCATGAAAGCTCGTTATGGCCACATCAGAGATTGGCTAAAAGAGGCCAGGTAACCTGAAATATTTCGCCTTGTCTGAGTATTGAAAATATATATTGGATAATACTTCCTATTGTGCACGATTGTGGTATCCATATTCATGATCACCAGGTTGTGAGTGATCTTTTTGTGGCACAACCTGACCCCATGGCAGTTACTCCATTGATGGTATCTCAGACTATTGAATTAGAGGCTGTAGTGGATAACGGAATGGCAATTCGCCGAAGTCCGGGCAACTCAGAACCTGAAATGGACAATATTAGTTATCTGTTCATTCGTTTCTTGCACCACTGAGATCCTATCACTGTCCAACCTCGTGTGGATTACAGGTTATGCCATGACATTGGTGATGGGCACTTGGGAGAGGTAGTCATGATCCTAAAGGCCGACAAGCCTCATTACGACATCTTCAAGTCATGGAGAATGATCTCCTTATTGCCAATGTTAACTAAGATTGCAGAACGTGCTTTGCTTGTAAGCCTCATTTCCTCTATTGATCTTAGAGATATACAATTCGGATCTAGGCGTAAATAAGGCTGCCACAGTACTATCTCTGTTGTCATTGGGTTCCTTGCCCATAACAATCACCTCGAAGCTGCTTTGGTTATCATTCATGTGGAAGGAGGCTTTGACAATAGAGATTGCTATCTACAGTCAGATTTCCTGATAGTGCAGGGTGGGTCAGCGATACTTTGTACTTGGATTCGGTAGTAGACTGAAAGCCATGTGGTGCAGTTTTGGTTCAACGGACGCATATCACAGTGATATAAGACAACTAAAGGGATCCTCCAGGGTTCATCCCTACCGTCCTTCTTGTTTGGTGTATACGTCGCTGATATCCTTACACTCAGGTTTTGGTACCGACCTTTACTAAGTAGTATCATGATCAGTTATATTAATCATGGTGTTATTGTGGTTGCTTGTCACGAATGTGGCTTAGCGAGAAAAGGGTTTTCACGTGACACATGATTGTGAGTCACAGGTATGTTATTGTTTCGCCCATATGACCTATTCGGGTTATATAATTTGTTATGTGTGGGATTTGTGATGCTATCGCACATGGCTCAAGTATGAGTCATGGGACATGTGCCTAACCAGTATACCTTGCGAGTATGCCTTGCAGGTAAGCCTTGCACATAGGATTTATGTTTCGCACATGTGACCACTTTAGGTCACATGACTAAAGGCGGGAAGAACACTATATAAGGAGGCTGATGCAGCTGAGGAAGATAGGTTCTTCACGCTTTGTTCTAAGTACTTTTCCTACTTATTACTTTAAATAAGATAAAACAGCTTTACGATCTTTATCCTTATTGCAACGTTATCATTACTACAAGGAAGGCGCTGTACGAAGAAGAGTTATAGAAAGCTTATGATAGGCGTTCCCGGTAGAAGACAAGGGTCTTGTACTATCGGTAACATAGGCAGAGGCCTAGAGCTATCGTAAGACAAAGGAAGAAGACGATAGAATTAGAAGTATCGTTCCCCATCGCCAAGCATTAACTATCCAGAGCGGGATCATTACATTACAAAGTATCACCTAGTACGATGCCAAAGGATACAAGGCGGCATGGTTCAACCCAGATAGGGAAGGAGATATTAGCATCGACGATTAAAATGATAATCTAGGAGGATTCAGCGACGCTCTAGATCACGGCTCAGCGGAACCCTTGAGAGCAGCAAGCCCGGTAACCCCAGAGAAACGATCACCAGTCGATAGCTCTCCTGCTGGAACTCCACGACCCGAGAGAATGTCGGGATCCGCAGTACCTGGGCCACCGGCCCCAGTCGCTCCTGTACCAGGAACCAGCATACTTGGAATGACTGAAAATCAGCTTCAGGTATTTATTGCAGCCACGCGAAATACAGGACAAGGAAATGTCATACGACCAAAAGTAAAGTGGCCCGACACATACGAAGGAGCCGAAGATAAGCTACAAATATTCTGAGCGCAATGTGAGGGATATTTTGTTGTTAAGGGATACGGAGATCACCATGATGAAATTAAGATTCCATATGTGGAATCTCTACTCAGAGGACTCGCGGGACAATCGATCATGCCCTTCCAAGATGGAAGGAAGCAGAGGGAATGGGTCACATATGAAGAGTTCAAAGCGACACTGTTTGAACAATTTGGAGATCCCAATGCCAAAGAAACAGCAAGACGAAAGCTAGAAACACTCCAGCAAGAAAAACAAGCGTTCTCAGCATATTGGAACGAATGTCGACAGTTAGAATACGAGACCGAGTTTGATGATGCGACTCTCTATATCATCCTCCTGAGAAACTGTAGTGAGAGACTCCGAGAGGCATGGGGAATCTCTGACCTGTGCTATACGACAGCCGAACGATTTCCAAGATGGGCAATCGACAAAGAAAGCAAATTAAACATGGTTCAGAGCAACTCAGAAAGCACTATAGCACATAGAGTGGTCCAATCATCCAGGAATGTGGATGGGACCTTCAAGCCGCAAGTACCTCAAGGAGAAAGTCGAGCATTACCACAGGGCGAACTGATGGAATTAGATAAGTCAAGAGCAGGGTCTGCTTTGAATCTTTCTAAGGAAGAATACGCCAGAAGGATGAATGGGAAACTATACCTAAGGTGTGGAAAAGCAGGGCATCAGATACGAGAATGCAGAAGCCGGCCGGACAACTGATACCAGGGAAACAGAGCTGCTGGAAATAATCGTCTCCAAAATCAGAAAAGAAGCAACATCCGCGAAATGATAGCAGAGAATTCACCGGCGGAAAACGACAAGGTTCCCCAGTAAACGGTGGTCTGGGAGACCCAAGATGTGGACCTGGAAAACCCATCAAATTGGTGAACTACTACACGGCACTACACACACAAAGAGGAGAAGGAGATGGAGATCATGTGATGATCAAAAGGAAAATATACAACAGAGAAAGCGAAGAAACAACAATGTATGCAATGCTCAACTCTGGGGCCACTGAAGACTTCATCGACAAAGAAATATGCGACAAATACGGGCTCCACGCCAAACAAGCGAAGAAAGCAAGACAAGTCTACTTAGCTGATGGAAAGCCAAGCGCTATGGGTCCTATAACCCATAAAGCGACAGTACCCATGGACATTGACAGCCATAGGGAAACAGCAACCTTTCAAGTAGCAGATCTGAAGAACCATGAGATAGTCCTAGGGATGCCATGGTTACGGAAGCATAATCCGATGATGAATTGGAATGAAAACAAGATGACCTTTACAAGTGAACTATGTGCGACACAATGTCTCAACAGTTCACCGGTGGTCTACTCAATACTGATACGAGAAGTGGAGGAAGAAACTTTGCATGCAAAGTTTGCCGAGATGCGGCAAGACAAGAGAGTCCGGATACAAAGACTGGACCGAGAGGCAAAAGTGCCTACCAAGGGTTCCAAAAGGGCAGCACGACACGACCTATGTGCCAACGAAGGAATCAAGATACCTGCCAATGGGTAGGCAACAATAGCGACCGGAATAGCCATTGGACTCACAGAAGGCATCTATGAACGAATAGCACCCCGCAGTGGTCTGACAGTCAACCACTGACCCATGACCATGGCAGGGGTAATCGACGTCGACTATACCGGTGAAATTAAAGTGGTCATGGCCAACCTAGCTTGAGAGGACTACCAAGTCCAGAAAGGCGATCGAATCGCACAGTTGATAATCGAAGAAATCAACAAAGACGATCCACATGAAGTAGATCGACTGGAAGAAACCATAAGAGGAAACAAGGGATTTGGAAGTACGGACCAAAACCAGCTCGATAGAACAAAAAGAATTGAGATCAAAGAGATCACAGCACAAGCCTTTGGACGATATTATCGAAGAGGAGATACAACGGGAATTCTCAAATCGACATACGAAGACGAAAAAGCGGTTCTAGCAAAAATCAACATCAGCACAGAACTAACAATCCAGGACAAGAAATACCAAAACAAAAAAAGATGGAAAGAATTGGTTCTAAAAGAATATCACCAATTCACAAATCTATTTGAAGAAGAGGAAGCTACGGAGCTACCACCTCGAAGACCAGGAATCGACCACGAAATTCAGCTAGACAAAGACGAACAAACGGGAAAAAGAAAAGAGATTCCCTATAAGAAGTTATACCTCCAAGGGGAAGCAGAGTACGAAGAACTTAGGAAGTACATCGAGTAAAACCTAAACAGAGGATGGATCCGAGACTCTTTCGCGTCAGGAGTATCCCCAATACTATTTGTCAAAAAGAAAGACTGAAATATGAGACTCTGCGTGGACTACAGAAGCCTCAATTCAGTTACCAAGAAGGACCGATATCCATTACCCTTGATTAGAGAAGCACTGGACAGACTACGATCAGCAAAATACTTCACCAAACTCGACATCAAAGATGCATACCACAATATACGCATCAAGGCAGGAGACAAATGGAAGACTGCATTCGCCTCAAGATATGGAATGTTCGAATACTTGGTTATGCCATTGGGGCTAACCAACGCACTGGCTTCATTCAATAGATGGATCAACAAGGTACTTAAGAAGTACCTCAACATATGTTGCATCGTATACTTGAACGATGTACTCATATACTCGGAAAACATACAACAACACCAAAAAGATATCAGCAACATCATGGTGGCAATACAAGGATCAGGAATGAAGATCAAACTAACAAAATGCGAATTCCATAAGGAAGAAACAGAATACCTGGGATTTATTATCAATCGAAGTAGGGTCAAGGTCGATCCTGTTAAAACAGCAGCCATATGGGATTGGGCTAAACCAAACAACAAGACAGATGTTCAATGCTTGATATGATTCTGCAACTTTTATGGAAGATTCATAGAGGGATTTAGCAGGCTTGCAAAACAACGCTATAATCTAACCAAGAAAGACAAAAAGTGGGAATGGGGAGAAACCGAACAAAAAGTATATGATGCAATATGAATGCATCTAACATCGGCACCCATACTGGTTCATTTCAACCTGAACAGAAAGACAATGATCGAAACAGATGCCTCAAAATATGTATGCTCAGGCATACTATCACAACAATGCGACGATGGAAAATCGAGGCCAGTGTCCTATCGATCCAAGACAATGACCCCTGCAGAGTGCAACTATGATGTTGCAAACAAAGAACTATTAGCAATAGTTCAAGCATTAAAAATAATGGAGAAGATACGTTTCGAACAATGACCATCCAGTCCAAGTTCTAACCGACCACAAGAACTTGGTGCCGTTCATAACTATGAAAGAGCTGAACGAATGCCAGATAAGAGGGATGGAACATCTCAGCAAATACAACTTCAAAATCGAATACCGACAAGACGAAGAGAGTGGAAAACCAGATGCTCTCACAAGGATTGCAAGCGACAAACCACAAACGAAAGAAGACGAAAGAATGAAACAAAAAACACGAACACTATTACCAAAAACCTATTTTGAGGCAATGGAGGTTATCCAATTCACATCAATGGAGGAAAGAGGAATCAAGAACGCAAGCGAGAAAGACAAAACAATTGAGACAATAAGAGAAGCCTTGGAGGAAGAAAAAAAAAAGATGAAAGGAATTGCTCTGGGTTTATGCCAATGGAAGGATGGAAATATGTGGTACGATGGAAAACAATGGATCCGGGAAGAAGAGGAGATAAGGACAAACATCATACGACAACACCGCGATATCCGAACAGCAGGACATGGAGGAACAGCTAAAACCAGGGAATTCATTATGAGGTCATTCTATTGGCCAGGACTGCGCGAAGACATCAAACGATATGTCAAAAACTACGACATTTGCCAAATGACGAAAACGGGAAAACATGTACCATATTGATTACTAAAATCAAACGAAGTTCCCGAACAACCAGGGGACACAATTACTATGGATTTCATCACGGACCTACCAGCATCGGAAAATTGCGATAGCATCCTACTCGTCATAGATCGTCTAACCAAAATGAGAGATTTCATTCCGGTCAGAAAAGATATCAACACGAGGGATTTTATACAAACCTTCTTGAGAGAGGTTTTCCGACTTCATGGCCTACCCAAGAATATCATCACCGATAGAGGAACACTATTCACATCGGGACTATGGAAAAAAGCAACCGGAGAAATGGGAATACAAAACAGAATGAGCACAGCATTCCACCCAGAAATGGATGGAGAAAAGGAACGAGTAAATGCGATACTCGAACAATATTTAAGGGCTTACGTCAACTATGAACAAGATGATTGGTACAAGCTGCTATCGATGGCCGAATTCGCATACAACAATGGCAAGCAAGAAACGATCGGCACCACACCATTCTTCGTCAATTACGGACAAAATCCATAAAGTCAGACCACATATCATACGATTAATGATGTGATACCGGAGAAAGCGGATATGGGAAAACTACACGGAACCCTACAATACGAGATGAGTCAAGCACAACAACGGCAAAAAGAACAATACGATAAGGACCGAAGAACGGACCCGAACATACAACCAGGAGATATGGTATGGCTAATACCACGCAATATCCATACGACACGATCATCAAAGAAACTGGACTACAAGAAAATCGGACCCTTAAGGATATTGGAAAAAGTGGGCAGCTGAGCTTATAAACTCGACCTTCACCCATCAATGCGAATACACAATACATTCCACATCTCACTGCTCGAATTATATAACGACCATAAGTTTCCTTCCCAAACACTAATTCCTCCTCCTCTGATCGAACTCGACGGAGAACCAGAATACGAGCTCAACGAAATAGTCGATTCCCGCTTATTCCACGGTCACCTCTAATACCGAGCCAAGTGGATGGGATATTCTCCTGAACACTATAAAACCTGGTACTTCGCACACAACTTCGAAAACACACAAGATGCTATCTCAACCTTCCACTAGCGATACCCAGGCAAGCCCGGCCCAGGTGACGATCACATTGAACCAAGACAAAGGTGAGGGAAAGACTCCCACGCCATTGCAGCAACAGGAGGGCTTGGGCGATAGCACCCGCCAAACTATACCCACCAGCGCTGAATACTCACTCATGGGGCCAACAGAAGCAGAACTGCAGAAATGGGAAAGACAAGCACAGCATAATGCCATGTCATGGATGGTATGCTACGATAACGGTTGCCAAACACACTTTGGCGACAAAGAAGGCTCTGGTTGGTTCCCGAGGGAATGTCGAAAGCGTGGCCCACGCCTGGACCATGTCCTGAAGCATTGGTAACAATACTTCAAAAACGGGTGCAGGATGCACAGGGCTCAGAAAATATCTGCAGGATACTACCAGCAGAAGGATGGAAGCAGAAAAGAGTTGGAAGGAGAAGATACAAGAAAGGCATGGGCCGCGAGGACGCTGTCAAGAGAAGGAGGGGCCCAAAACTCCTCCGCGGACATGGAACTGGATGTCAGGAGCCTACACAGGCAGATCCAGGGACTCTGAGAACAACTGAGCCAAGCCAAGGCCACAATTTCGGCAAACAACAAAATGATCAAGGAGCTAAGACAGCTGAATGACAATCCGCAGCACACGATCGAAATGGCGAACCTGACTCTGGAATGGGTGAGGGTCAGATGGAGGATGGCCGATGAAAGGTTCCACAACCTGAGAAGGACCATGGGCTCGGCAGGACGAGAACTATTGAAACTGGGAGAAAAGGCCTGATGGGACTCAGTCTTAGGAGTAGGTGAGCTAATGTAACGAACGTGGCTTAGCATGGAAAATGTTTTCACGTGACACATGGTTATGAGTCACAGGTATGTTATTGTTTTGCGCGTATGACCTATTCGGATTATAAGATTTCTTATGTGTGGGATTTGTGATGCTTTCGCACATGGCTCAAGTATGAGTCATGCGACATGCGCCTAACGAGTATGCCTTGCGAGTGTGCCTTGCGGGTAAGCCTTGCGCATATGATTTATGTTTCGCACATGTGACCACTTTATGTCACATGACTAAAGGCAGGAAGCACACTATATAAGGAGGCCGATGCGGCTGAGGAAGATAGGTTCTTTACGCTTTGTTCTAAGTACTTTTCCTACTTATTACTTTAACGAATATAAAATACCTTTATAATCTTTATCCTTATTGCAACGTTATCGTTACGCCAAGGAAGGCGCTTTATGAAGAAGAGTTAGAGAAAGCTTACGATAGGCGTTCCCGGTGGAAGACAAGGGTCTTGTACTATCGGTAACGTAGGCTGAGGCCTAGAGCTATCGTAAGACAAAGGAAGAAGAAGACAGAAAGATAAGTATCGTTCCCCGTCACCAAGCATTAACTATCCAGAGATGGATCATTACATTGCTGTAAACTCTATCCAATCTACCCTCCAGCCCGTTGTGGAACAGTTTGAGGACTGCAATTGAATGTCACGTTCTAGGTATACAGGGTTCTCATTGGTCCATGGAAGACTGGACTGGACCACTAGTCTGTTTGGAAGTCAAGTTTAGTCTGGTTGTAGAAATTAGACCGACTCGGACAGTGCAGATTATTTGACTGACTAGGCTAGGACTGGTCTGACCAGGCCTGTCAAGAAATAGGATATTCATAACCTATTGACAGAATTAGCATCCTATTTTACTTTTTACTATTTTTATCACAATTTATTACATTCAAATAATGATTTTCTTGATTAAACCAATATTTTCCATGGGTTATACTGCAGAGTCTCAGGAGAGTCAGAATGGAAATAGTGCCTCGCTTAGATTAGGGGCTGTGAAAATCGATTCACTAGTATCATTTTTTTTTTCTTCGGAGCATTAGGTGAGTGATATTACATGACTATGCAACACTTTATAAAGACCAGTCTGGGACCAGTCCAGACCAGACCGGACTACGCGAGTTAGTCAAGTCCAGTCACGGCATCGACTAGGACTTGCAAGTCTGGTCCTGCCTCCAAGACCTGACCCGTCGGACTATGCGGAACCCTGTAGATGTATGGCATTCACCCCTATTAAGACAACGTGGCTGGGCTTTGGTGATGCCAGATTGCAGGCAATGAAGTTGGACAAAAACAAAATAAAGACACTGGAAGACTTAAGGATCCTTGACTATCGGTTTAACCTCTTTAGGAACATATCTGCACATGTTGGATACTGGTTAGATAGAGGATTAGCTATTAGCAAGAGTATTTCAGTGTTGGGGAGGAGGTTTGGTAGGGTTGGGAGATTGCATTCATGGGAGATGTTTTGGCTTTTCCATTCTGCATATCGACCACGTATTTATTATAGCCTTGAATTAATAACTGACTTTACATCTTATGGGAAGTGAATTCGGCTTTTTATGTTAATGACCGTTTGAGGACTCATTTCCGCTTTCCGACCAAGGTTGCCAACAATATTTTGATTGTTGAATTAGGTACAACGCCGGTTACCTTACAAGGGCGGTATCTGCAGTGTCCATGCTATAGTTGCATAATTAATTATCGATACTGTATGGATCATCCATGGTTTTGCTTAGTCCATGATCACTGAGCTGACCCATATATGGTTCCATATCTTATGCTGTCAGACAAGAGGTTACTGCGCCCATGTATCACCTTTCCTACTCGGTTTAAGGAGGGCGCTGCTGGGCGACGCTACGGCTTACTTCAGGACTTGTCAGCGAAAAAAACACTTATCATATATACCGATGGGTCTAAGACATCGCTCGGGTTTGCAATGCCTGGGGTGGTCTGTGAGTGTGGCATGTATGAAGAGTCTCGTAGACGCACTATACCACCTGGCTGGTCCATAGTTGAGCGTGAGGTCCTAGCGATCGTGTGTGCCCTGCGCAAGTTGTCTAGGTATTATAGTGGTGCCATTGACCTGTTTACGAATTGTGTAAGCGCTGTATCCCTCATTCGTAACATGTCACGCCAAGGGGAATCTGCGGGTATATGGGATGTGTTATGCCCACTTGTCAACTGCTTCGAGCAAGTCAACATCCGTTGTGTTTTTTTGCATGCTGGCATAGATGGCAATGAGCTGATGGATAAGATGGCGACAGCGGTTGTATTCTTTAAGCCAGAACCTCGACACTGGCAAGGCTTGTGTTTTCGCATAGAGCATTCATTGATTGCAAAAGACAAGAGGCAGCGAGAATGATTACGTTGGCACAATGATGAAGAACATAGCTATTACAAGTTGAAGCTGCAGACACCTCAGGACCTGTGTGTTCTGACCCGGATGGACGCGTTTGTGTTGCTAGAGATTCGATCCGCCATTGGCATGGTTGGTCATAATGACTGTATTGTGAGGCATACACGTCCACATGGGACTGTGTGTTCTCATTATAACACTCTACGGCCGGTTGAGTTATATGATGATCTGCAGATCGTACCTTGGAAGACTTGGTGGACTTGGCATGATTACCTGGAGCCAGAGATTCCTTTGCACCTTTCCGTTATACTTGGCGAGAGGATGGTTGCCTGTAATCCCTTTGGCCACACCCTGTATGTGAACCGTGGGGGCACCTTGACGGTGGTGACAATGACTCATATGATACTGACCCAGTCAGCCATACTTTCAATATGACGAAGTACGTGTTTGCACTATTCGAACAGCATGGTATGTGTGCATTTTGTGTCCAAGTACTTACTCGGGGGGAATGTTCCGGAGGTACCTCGCAGATCACCCAGAATGTGCTGATAACTGGACTGGAGTATACTGGGAGCACACGGTTGGCATGTGGAATGAACTTGATAATGCTACAAGGAACAGCCTGGTTATTTTTTAGGCTATGAGGGTTCCTGTTTTAGGTGTACGTTGCTTTGGCTGTGCTGCTGTGTTTACGAATGAGACAAGGATGATAAGTCATGTGAGGAAAGGCAATAGATGCTGGGATAAATTGTTTGATTTGTTTTGGGTATGGGCGAGTGAGAATTTGGATGTGTTGGAGGGCGATATTTGGAGGAGGAGTGCGGGGCATGAAGACACATTAATGCAGGATCCCACTAGTCGGGATAAGCGCCTGTGAGCATGCTGGTAGTGATTTTTGGATTTATGTTTGGATGGAGGGTTGCGAGATGAATTTGTTATTTATTTTATAGTTTTTAGTTTTGTGTTTTGCTTGTTGATGCCGGGTGGGCGATACAAGGATAAATAAATTATATTGAATACAACTTGGCAATCTGGACACCCCGCGGGGCAATCTGGTTCGTCGTAAGCAGCAAAGCCTCTGCGTAATAAGAGAGAAATTTGGTTTCGGTAATGCCTATTCTGGCGGTGCAACGATTGGTGAGAGGACTGTGAAAGCTGTAGAGAAAAAGGTGGTTTGAGGTGGCCCTGGAATGATCCCTTTGCGGAAAGGGCGTAATAAAAATCTCCACACAAGGAATTTTTCATCAATGGGGAAATTTCTCGTATATTATTAAAGTCTAATTGCCACAGGAAAGGAGACCACTAGGCGAGGTTAATTCTGATTACACTTTTGAGTTACCTCCCGGTTACTGGCAGCTTTCCGTCATAGCCAATTGAATAACCGAAGAAAGATGCTCAAGCTATCGTAATTCACTCAAGAAGTAATCATCAGAGGTCAGAAATTTCCGCAGGGAGTATGGTCGGACTGAGGGAAAGTGGCCTTTAGTAGCCGTAGCAGCGGCTTGCCATCGTCATCTGCAGGCCGGTGTTTCCAGGAATTACTTGTGTTTCATGACTAAGCAATAATTTATGGGCCTCATTCTTTTCGCAAAATTGTGCGGTTAATATACAGTCCCCCAGAGTGGCTAGAGAGTTGTCCAAAGAACTGTAGAATATAGAGCATCTTGAGGTAGGATGGTATGGTATTTTCGTACCGTGGCATTACATCGGTAGACGATGTATGTACCGTCAGAATTGGAATTGTTGAACCTCGCGCTAGGACGTTTGCAGTTGCCTTTTCTGGTAAGGTGTCACGATTTTGGCTGTTTTTTTGTCTTGAGAAGGAGCTGAGTGAGTCGGCTTCTCGTTGTGTTTTTTTTTTCACCCGCGATCGAATAGAAGGAATTCCTGACGTCTAAGTTTGAAGTTCAATGGTGCAAGTTCTACGGGATATATATTTATCTTAAGCGAGGTTTACACTATATTGCCAGCCGCATGATGCGCATGTAAGGTATTGCGCACGATTCAAACTGTAATGAATGAAGGGGTATCCATAGCTATCTTCCTATTTCCGGGGTATCAAGCAGCTCGGACATGGGTTGCGATATGACACAAGCTAGAGCTTCCCTGTTGTACCCCGTGTTCTGGCGACCGCTGAGAATTTCGATCCGATGAATTTCATTTTGCCATCTTATGCTAGGGTATACAGCTGGGATCCTGGCTAGGCCATCTGTCCCTGGCGGTAACGGGACCGAATACCGTGGGTGTCGGGAGCGGGTGTAGCCCGGGGTATTCATCCATAGGGCTTGTCCTAGGAGGTGCCTTGGTTTCTTTTTTTCAGGGGGTCTTCCCCATCTTCGCCGAGGAGAGTGATCGCGTTCCAAACATCGTCGGACATCTCCCTCACAACGTGACTACTCTTGGCACCTTAACCATTCAACATCACCGAAGATTTAGTAAAAATGCAATCTGACGAGGGGGTAGTCAACTATCGGAGACTGGGCGAGGGCCCACCGCCACTCGGTTGGGCTGCTCAGAATGGGCACGATAAAGTGGTGCAAATACTACTCGACCTAGCCAACATTAACCCCAACAAACCAGATAACCGGGGCAAAACGCCGGTCTCACTTGCTGCTGAGCAAGGGCACGAGGCGGTGGTGGAAATACTGCTCAATCGAGACGACATCAACCCGGAGAAACCGAACGATCATGGCCAAACACCACTGTCAATTGCTTCAAGGAACGGGCACGCAGGAGTGGTGCAAACTCTACTTAAGTTGGGCAAGGCTAACCCCAACAAACAAGATAATGACGGCCGCACTCTACTTTCTTGGGGTGCTATCTATGGGCACAAGAGAGTGGTTGAAATAATACTTAGAGAGCACGACGTCAACGCCGACAAAGCCGATAAGCGGGGCTGATCACCTCTGTCATTTACCGCTCACGGTGGGTATGCTGGAGTGGTAGACACTCTACTTCAACGCGGCGATGTTGACCCCAACAAACCAGATATCGGCGGTCAGGTACCACTCACTTTTGCTGTTTGGACTCAATCGTTGGCTACCGTGAAAAAACTCCTAGCACGTGACGACGTTAACCCCAACCAACCGGATACCGTTCGCCGAACACCACTTGCCCTTGCTGCGGAGTATGGGTTCGAAGGAATGGCGAAAATGCTATTGGAGCGGGGTGACATCAACCCAAATCAACCAAACACCGCAAAACCACTCGCCATTGCCGCTGCGAGCAGATATGAGGCAGTGGTAAAGGTACTACTCAGGCGCGCCGACATCATGCCCGACCGACCAGATAACAACGGCCGAACACCACTCGCTCTTGCTGCAGAGTTTGGGCGCAATGAAACTGTAAAAATGCTACTCAAACGGGACGACGTCAACCCCAACAAGCCAAATAACTACGGCCGAACACCACTCGCTATGGCGGCTGCCGTAGGGCACAAGGCAGTAGTGAATATCCTCCTCACCCACCGCGACATCAACCCAGACCAACCAGATAACAACGGTCGAACACCCCTCTCCGTTTCTGCTGAACTTGGACGGATGGAAGTGGTGCAAATTCTACTGCGGCGTCGGGACGTTAATCCAGGGAGGCCTGACAAATGGGAAAGAAAACCAATCTGGTGGGCCATTGTGGGTGGTCACGGAGGAGTAATTGCGCTATTACAGCGCCCAGCACCGGCCACCGGCAACACGGCCTAGGACCACAGAGAGATTAACCTCCAAGCCACCTTGAACCATATGCCATCCATTTGACATTTCTCTGGTTACTCAGACACCCTCTTTGACACGTGCATTGCCACTATTATTTCATTTTACCACCCCCGCCTTGTCACAAGCATCGTGTTAACACATTGTAGTCGTTTAGCTTTGGTATTTTCTTACCATAAAAGGAAATCATTTGCTTCAGTGTTGCATATATCTACCACGTACCTACCCTTGCTGCTGCACAATTTTTTTCTGTAACGCATTGTCACAATTGGTCAGCTTTTCATTGTATTCTAGAGTTCAATGTTCTTAGATACCATGTGATTTAGATCAGGCACTGTGTAATTTCAATTACGACCTACCTTCCTCTCCCTACCGACCCGCGCTAAAATATCCGTTTTTGAGGCTATATAGTTGCGTTAGTTTTCTTTTGTACAGCCCCGGTCTGGCCCACCTTCTGCTGTATGAATATAGTGGTAATTTACATAAAAGTGTAGAAAAGAAAAAATAGCAGATGGAAGTATTCTTCACCCTGGGCAAACATTACTCAAATGCTCAAGGTATCAAATACTCTAGCGGAAATTTGTTGCCACTATGTTTATAGGCCCAACATGGTTCATGATTGTGTACTACCCTCATACAAATCTGGGCTACGAGGTAAACTTGGAACACTATCTATGCTTTGGAGTACGGGTCTTCAGGTAAGGTCGAGGGTGGGTGGGAGGTTCTTGTAGATTTGAACCAAACACACAAGAAGTGAGGGTCATACAGCAGTCCTACACCAACCGGGCAAGATTGTCAAGCAACCATGAACCCTATGCAGTCTGCACTCTCGAGGGTTTCTCGCTCTGGCCAAATCTTCTTACGCGCCACAGGCAGTTTTTCCAGTTCGGTAAAATGCAAGGAGCTCAAAAGGAAAACCAAGCCCATTACACCTTCACCTGCTTCTACATTATTTGTGTTAACCTTATAAAGATAAGAAGCTTTCTGATCACGGATTTATCATATCTTCTTCTCTTCAATCTGAATAATAATTGATAAAGTTTGTAACGTGTTCACAAGAGTCTAATCACGTTATCAGTAATAGATACAATAGTTGGCAGGTGGCCTGCTCTTCCAGTGAGGAGGGGAGAGCTGAGAGCTAAAGGAGGCTTTAAGGGTGTACTGAGGAACAAAGAAGTAACTGTTCAACCAAGTATATTGAAATACTGTCTGTTGAAGTCTGACTTTTTCATCTTGGAATCAGGCGGTCTTTAAATACACAAATCTGTTCATGTCCAGCATGAACGAAACTAATCAAAGGTATCAATCGATACACTTTGGTATAACTAATTAAGTATCAAAATGATACTTAAAACAAAATATAAAACAAAAACCTTGTATCAAACGATACTTAAAACAAACCAAGTATTAAAGCGAGACTTAAACTAAAACATAAAACAAAACCAAGTATCAAACGATACTTAAAACAAATCAAGTATCAAAGGGATACTTAAAACAAAAGATACAATAAAACCAAGTATCAAACGATACTTATACCAAACCAAGTATTTAAGCGATACTTAAAACAACAAAATATAACTGAGTACCCGTACCGGTTACATTCCCTAAAACAAAAAAACTGTTTGAACAAACAAAACCCAATAATCATCAAAAGAGCAGTCTGAGAAACTAACGGCTTCAGTTTCCACTATCAGCTGTTTATCAAAAGTGTCATCTCAGGGACAAGAGGAAATTCCAAGAAAACTTCGAGACTCAAAGAAATACAGACCACAGGAGTCATGAATACCAGATTTGTGCTGTACATCAACCTAAGCGTTATTGCAATCAGGACATTAGTACACCCAAAGGATGGCGAAGTAGTCTTCAAGTTGGATAATATCGCGGTTCAACAATAGTCCAACTATCTGTTGTCGCAGCCTCACATGGAGCTCTCCATATCTTGAAATCGTTATGGTATTTGGATGAAGAGGAGGATGGTGATTAGATAAGGTTGTCGAGAGTCCGCTCAATAGCCTGATTTTCGTCATCACTACTTTCGAATTCCGACTCAAAGTATGGAGCCCAAAACCCATCTCTAGCTTTGAGTTCTATCTGCCCTTGCTCGCTCTCTGGCATCATTGGTATCTAGCACATTGTAATGTAATTGATTGTTGAAGGGAGGGATTCATTTGGCATGTTGTCTTTCCATCATTTGTTTACCATATTTATCAGGTGCTCCAGTCCTTCTAGCAGTTCCTAGTTGTTTTGGCTTGTTGGGTATCCTTTCTATTCGATCAGGAACTGATCATTCCCCTGCCAAAGGCGGTGGTCTCCGATCTCTTCAACTTTCCATTCATCCTTTTTATCAATGATGAGAGGTGCAGGTCAAGAGTGGATTCTTCCAGGGAACTTGAAGTCGTTATTTAGGTGGAATCACTTGACTGCTGAGGTGTGGAAAACTGTACTATTGTGGCGCTACATGCATCTATCGATCTGGATAGTGTAGTTTTCTATATGCTTATCAAAACATAAGACCTTGAAATGTCCTCGCCATCCAGGTTGTAGTTTCATGCTGCATACAACATTGGCAATAAACATGTTGCCATGTACAATGAGCACATCACCGGCTGCAATAGGAACATGTTTGCATCGTCACTTCGGCACAGTAGTGATGCTTCGGGATTGGGCAGCTTTAACAGCTTGGAAGGCATTGTTCTGAATTCCTTTATGGCGGTTTAGGTAGTTATCAGAGGCAGGGACTGAGGAGTTCTTGAATAATGTTATAGGTAGGAGCAGGTATTGGTGGCCAAAGATTGCCTTATATGAAGACATCCCCAAGGTGTCTGAATAGCCGGCATTTATATATGCGGCGAGCTCAATGATAGCTGGCTCCCAATTAGTCTCGTGGGGTCTAGGAGCAGCCATAACATGGTTGATTCCAAGTCAGGTCAAGGTTTGCTTGCAGAATCTGGCAGTGAAACGGGGATCAGCATCACTAACAATAGATAATGGGTATCTGTGTGGGGTAAATAGGTTTTGCTAGAGGTTATTCCAGGTGCATTTGGAGGAATCAGTGACCTTCATTAGTATGAGCCATGTGTACCAAGATAACCGATCCACGGCTACTAAGATGTTGTCATCTCAGCTAGACTTGTTGAATGGTACTGCGAAATCGATAGAATAGGATTCGAAGATTTCCCATGGTAGCTGGAGGGTTTGCGCTTTCCCTTCCGGTAGGTGAGTTAGTTACTAATTTGCCTGGCAGAGTTGACATTGTTTAACGAAATCGTGGAGGTCCTTTCATATTTCAGGTCAGTAAGCATATTCTGAGGCATATTGGAGGTTGCGGTCCGCACTATATTGTCCTTTGTTCTGGATTTGGGTAATGACATATTTCCTAATAGTCATTCTATTGAACATATGGCCTTTTGGGATTTATAAGCAATGTTCACCATAATGGGTTCTGGGATAGACCATTCCATTGAATATGTTGTAGGGGCGAGATCTCCATGTTTGAAGCTATCCATTGCTTTGAAATAGATTGTGTCATGACGGTATCTAGCGATGATCTGACTTTCGAAAGAGGAGGTTAATTGTTCCGTAGTTGATCTAACATCTTGTTCATCCTCCACGAGAGATCTTCTTGTTGGTTCGATAGGGGCTTCATCTTTATTAAAGGTTGCATAGAGCTGTTGGCGATGATCGGGAATTGTGGGAGGCATGACAGAGACAATGGTTTCATAGTTGTATACTCGTCAGGGTCCACATAGAGTGGTCGTGAATCGATTAGGGGGCGAGAGGATGTTGGTGCTGGTTGTAGGGGGTGTAGATACGATATTGCATCTACATAGGCTGCTGCTTGCTGGAGTTCTTCAAGACCTTGGTATCGTCTTGAAGCAGGTTCAAGAGTAAGGAGAGGTTGACTTGATCCATTATCAACTTCATCTATCACCTGTTCTTCTCCTTCTGCAATGTCGAGACTAGTCTTTTTGGAATCATTAGCAGATATATAGTAAGGTCGCTGGTATGTGGAGAGTGCAATCATCTTTCCATTCATTGTCGATATCATTTCCTTGTTCTGTTCGAGTAGCTGTGTATATGATGAAAGAAAAAGCATTGAAGGGAGAGGCAGTACTGGCTGTAGCCAGCGATGGTTCTTATTCATAGGAGGTGTCGTCAGGGCTATCGTCGCTTTGTCTTGTATGGTCATAAAGAAAAAGAGGGTCCCTGAGTTCTTGGTTCTCATATAGGTGGGAGAGTGCATCAGCTAAATAGTTGGTTCTTCCCGGGGTATTGTTATGAACGTGGCTTGGCAGGAAAAAGGTTTTTACATGACAAATAGTTATGAGTCACAGTTATGTTATTGTTTCACACATATGACTCATTCAGGTCATATGATTTGTTATGTGTGGGATTTGTGATGCTTTCGCACATGGCTCATATATGAGTCATGGGAAGTGTGCCTGGTGAATGTGCCTTGCGATTATGCCTTGCAGGTATGCCTTGCGCATATGATTTATGTTTCACACATGATCTCATTATGAGGTCATGGGTTTTACGCATATGACTCAGTCGAGTCATATGACTTGTTTATTGCGTTATGATTAGTTTGTTATGATTTGATTTCCCACATGTGATCACTTCAGGTTATATGACTATAGGCGGGAAGAACACTATATAAGGAGAACGGTATGGCCAAGGAGGATAGGTTCTTCACGCTGGGTTCGAAGTACCTTTCCTCCTTGTATCTCCCAGTGTCGGAACGCGAAGTTTCGGTGTCGGTCCAATGAGAGCCCTCGATTTCTAACTCAAGATAGACTTCAAGTCTTTAACTTCGATCACCTTGCAGGGGCATCGTTGCTAATCCCTCCTCCACTATTGCTGGAAGTTCTTTCTTTCTGATACTCATCTTTACGTTTATTCATTTACATCTCCTCCTCACCGTCGCAATGGCTAAGTGAGTCTCGGTCCCTTCCACCACATCTGCTTTATGTTCGTCGGTTGTTCTGTCTCCTGCCGGCGAGAAGAACTACGCCCTGGAGGCCAAAGTCTCTCGCATTCAGCATTACATCTCCGTCCTTTCTCAGTGATTTTATTACCCTGAGAAAGAGATATCTACCTTGTCAGCTGCCCTGGCCTCTGAACGCGATACTGTTAGTGGTTTGGTAACAGGTTTGGCAGTTGAATCTTCTACGTTTATCCCCTCTTCGCCTGTCCCCTCGGTCACTTCGATTACTACAGTGGTCTCAGTTTGGGGAGGTGGGCAAGACCCTGACAATTCTCAGGGTCAAGTAGAGGAGCTCCCTCAGGAGAATGTAGTACTGGCGGTTATCCCTGCCCCTCCTGCAACTACAGGTGTAGATGGTCGTGTGGGTGGTCCTGTTCCTGATTCATCAGGATTGGAGGAGGAGCTTGCTCCTGGTATGGATAGGGTGGATTCTCGTGTGGTGACACCAGCTGCGGTGGTATTACCCCCTTCGGAGGGGCAGATGCTTGAGTCCACAGTGGCTGAGGTCATGGCTGGTCGGGGAAGCGTCTCCAGTGGCATCCTTCCTGTGGTGGTGGGTGGCGATAAGGGTGGGTGGTCCACTACTGTTGCTAGACCTGCGCCCAGGAGTGGGAAGAGGAAGAGAAATAAGAAGCGCCTGGTCAAGCAAGACCAGACCTCACCTGTGCCACTTGTTCTCAACTCGGAAGCGTCATTGCCTTCGCTGGTTTGCTCTCACGAACCGGCTGCTACAGAATCCACGGTGGGTTCGCCACCGGTGAAGCGGGCTTGGGAGGGAGAGGATGAGTTGCATACTTGGGTGTGTTCGGTCAAGTGCCGGCGGCTTGGTGACTCTCTCGTTCTGGCTGGTTCTGTCTTAACTTTTGGACTGCGCTGCCAGTGTGGCGTACCCCGGATTCTCTACCACAGTTCGTACCGCCTTGGCTAGGGAGCCCTTGCCCTATAAGTCGGCTTTCCTTTTGAGTTTACGCGCTGGGGCTTTTGGGTATTTTTTTTGTTTGGGATTGGGGGAGGGTGCCTGGTGGTCAGCGGGGATGTGCCGAGATCATTGAGTGGGGGTATTTGGAAGGGTTTCTACTGTGGAGGGGGTTATCGCAGGGTCACATTTAGGTGGCGGTAGTGGATTTTTGTATTTTATATGTGTAACCTGGCTGGCGGGTAGGCTGGGCTGAGGAGGATTTTCTATACCAATGATGGTTTTGTACTTAGTGTTCGTGTTAGGACATGGCGTGAGCATGTTTGAGGTATGGGGTAGGAGGTTTAGTTAGTTCGTAGTTGGTGGTATCAGGGATGCGACAGCGCGGGCGCCCGGCCCGTGGACTCATCGTATGCCAGTGTTGGCGGTATGAGTTTAAATAAAATTAGATTTACTTCTAAGTACTTTTTCTACTTATTACTTTAACGAATATAAAACACCATTATGATTTTTATCTTTATTGCAACACTATCGTTACGCAAAGGAAAGTTCTTTGTGAAGAAAAGTTAGAGAAAGCTTACGATATTCATTCCCGATAGGAGATAGAGGTCTTCTACTATCAGTAACGTAGGCAGAAGCCTGATGCTATCGTAATACTAAGGGAAGAAACAGAAAAAGAAAAGAAGTATTAATCTACATCCACCCTACTCACACCAGGAGCAAGCTTCGCAACCGGACATGACGAATCAGAAACAGGTCTACCCACACCACCATCCTCAACCAAAGCTGCACAAGGAGCCAGGAAAATCAGAGTCGCAACATTTCCCTAAGGGAGCTCCTCTGCGGGACCCTGAGAAATCTAAGGGTCTAGCCCACCCCCCTCAACCGAGACCACAATAGTAACAGAAGTAACCCAGGAGACAAGCAAAGAGGGGATATCTGTAGGAACTTGAGACGCCAGAATCGTGACCACACCGCAAACCGTATCAGGTTCACAGGCCAGGGCAGTGGACATGGTAGATATCTCTTTCTCAGCGCTATGAAATGGCCCTGAAAGGACGGAGATGTAATGCCGAATTTGAGAGACTTCGGCCTCTCAGGCGAGGTTCTTCTCGACGGCACGTGAAAGAACCACTAACGAAGGTTGAGCGGACCTGGTGGAGGGGGCGGCGACTCGCTTAGCAATTGCGACCTGGTGGAGGTGACCATAGTGAACAACCGAAAGGATAAGTAGAAGGAAGAAAGGACTTCTAGCAAATGGAAGAGCAGGTATAACAATAGAGCTCCGGAAAGGTGGTCGAAGTTAAAGACTTGAAGCCTATTATGAGATAGAAATCAAGGGCTCAGATTGAGCAGCCACCGAACCTTCCCATCAGACACAGGGTTAAAGAATGAGAAAAGGTACTTAGAAGTCAATCTAATTTTATTTAAACTTGTACCGCCAACACTGACATATGACGTGCCCGCGCCAGCATAGGGATATCGCTAACCCATATACCACTAATCCTAAGTTAGCTAAGTCTACGGTCCTGCACCTGCCATCCCCGAGTCATGCCCACACGGAACCTAATTACAAAATCATCAAACAACCCAGTGCCGGCCCTAGTCCAAGTCCGTAGCCCCTCAGGTATGGAGCCAACCAGCGCCAAGCGTAGCGAAAGCCGAGCAAGAGACTGACCCAACCAGGTTCCTCGCCTAATAAAAATTAAAACCACTAGCACTCGGTCTGAATACCGTCTCGCAAAACCCCCACTACAATAGAAAACGAACAAGCAAACTCACATATCCTACAGGCGACACAATGGGAGAGAGGAGGTGACCAATATGTCTACCTCTCGCATCCGAGTGCCAGGCTGTCGACCCTATAAACCCACTTTGCCAAATTCCTCAGAGGAGCATAATGGTGAGGAGGACCTGTACCTACTGCCTGTCCCACAAAGCAAATCCATAAACAAAAGAAATACATAGAGGTGGTGACAGACCTAAAACAGTCAGTAGGTCCTATCTCCCACCCGTGGGGCCATGCCCCTCCCAGCCATGCCCATTGCCAAACCAAAGAAACCAAACAAACCCCACAAAACCCAGCACGCAAGACCCAAACCAGTCCAACCAGGTGGTCACAACCTACAATCCGCACAGGTGGCCATCAGTCAACTGGTTCATCGAGGAGCTTGGCAGTACTCAGCAGCTTTACCCGACAGCCCAAGCTGAACTGGAAACACTTAAGTAGACATCGTCCAACCTGACGCATGCCCGACCAGTGCTCGCAAGTGCCTCTCCCCTCCCAATCAGCCCCCCCGAAGCCCCACCCACCAGGCATCACAGAGCCCATCCAGCCCCCCAGCCCTGCAGACAGATCAACCATCAGACAGCCACAGGATAGCATATACCCAGCTCCACCAAGCAGCCACTGGTCTTGGCTGCCCAACAGAGCCCCAACCCCCAACACCGTATAGCGGAGGGGAGCCCACCAGCCACAGCTAGGAGCCACAATAGAGGTAGCACCAACACCCGAAGGCGCCGGCACTAGCTACACCGTCTGACCCAGCCAAACCAAAGTCCAACCAAGCCGGGAAAGAGTGGGTAGAGCCAGTAAAAGGCAGCCCCACAGGTCCAGCGTGAAGTCAGCCCGAACAACGGGCAGGAGTCAGCCCCAACCGACGCGACAAGAAGGGGGAGGGCGAAGAAACAGAAGCAGAAAAACAGAAGGTAGGCCCTACTTGCAATGAGTGAAGCTGCCAACCACAGACCACAACCGAACCACCCAAAAGCACAAACAACGCGGGTATCTGGCAGCCAATCGTCCCTCACCACCCCAGGTGGCAACAATAACCACACCAGGGGGTAAGACTTTTCAGGGTCAAAGCCATACCCACGGGTGCGAGGAGGAGACGCCTGAATGAATCGCCGTAAATGCCGCAAGAGCAAAACTATAAGGGAATGGGGATAAACAAAATTGTAGGACTCCGACCGTAGAAACATAAAGTAACAGGGCAGGGAGGGGCCGGCGAGGCCCCTTCCCTGGAGGATGTGATGCGGCCGGTACGACGTGTTGATACTTGGGAAGGTCATCAGTCTAACCCAAGGGCGTTTTGTATCGCGAGAACTAAGAACTCCATTAAAGCCTAACAAGAGACATGAGCTGGTCCAAAGAATGACCCAGGTAATCCCCCCAAACACAATGTTCAATCCCCCCAAATGAAGGCGAAACCAGCAAGTAGACGATAAACAGGAAGCCGTAGACATTTTACCGTATAGGGCTCGGAGGCGACCGTGATGAGGGGTCGAAGTGCGAGCATGGTGAGATAACCAGCCCACCGAAACGGGACGCAAATAGGTTCTCCGCCACGCAACACCTAACAGACCTCAACACCAAAGCGCCCCGGAACTACTAAGTGAACTCAGATATCTCCACCAGAATCCAACATATCAAGGCCTACCATGATGGCGAAAGAAACGCTCGAGACGAAGTGAGGGCACGGACGAGGAAAAGCACTTAGAACAAAGCGTGAAGAACCTATCCTCCTCAGCGGTATCGGACTTCTTATATGGTGTGCCTCCTGCCCGGAGTCATGTGACCCAAAGTGGTCCCATGTGCGAAACCAAATCATAACAAACTAGTCATGTGACCAAAGTGGTTACATGCTCAAAGCCCATGACCTCATAACGAGGTCATATGCAAAACTCATTAACCAATCATAATATAATAAACAAGTCATATGACTCGACTAAGTCATATGCGTGAAACCAATGACCTTGTAGGGGGTCAAGTGTGAAATATAAATCGTAGATGCAAGGCCTATTCACAAGGCACACTCGCAAGGCATACCCACCAGGTACACTCCCATGACTTATATTTGGGCCATGTGTGAAAGCATCACAAATCACACATTTAACAAATCATATGACTCGAATGAGTCATATGTGTGAAACAATAACATACCTGTAACTCATAACAATATGTCACGTGAAAACCCTTTCCTCGCCAAGCCATAATTATGACACTAGCCTCCATTCTCCTTCTTCGCATTGTTGCGATAGTATGCCTGAGTATACATAATTTAGGACGTCCACTTCGATCTTTGTCTCTCGGCTTGTATCAAAATCAACCAATATTGTTGCCAATATTCGATGCATTCATATTGCATCATATGCCTTCTGTTCCATTTCTCCCCATTCCCATTTCTTGCCTTTGTTTGTTAGGTTATACAGTGGTTTTGCAAGCCTGCTAAATCCCTCTATGAACCTTCGATAAAAGTTGCAGAATTGGATGAAGTATTGAACACCTATTTTGTTGTTTAGTTTGGCCCAATCCCATATTACTGCTGTTTTGACTGGGTTGACTTTGACCCCGCTTCAATTGATGATAAATCTGAGGTATTCTATTTCTTCTTTATCGAATTCGCATTTTGTTGTCTTGATCTTCATTCCTGATCCTAGTATTGCAGCAATGATATTGCTGATATTCTTCTGGTATTGTTGTATGTTTTCCAAGTAGATGAGTACGTCTTCTAAGTATACGATACAACATATGTCGAGGTACTTATTAAGTACCTTGTTGATCCATCTTTGGAATCCAGCTGCTGCAGTGGTTAGCACGAAAGACAAAACCAAGTATTTGAACATTCCGTTTCTTGGGGTGAATGTAGGCTTCCCTTCGTCTCCTACCTTGTTGTGTATATTGTGGTACCCGTCCTTGATGTTGAGTTTGGTGAAATATTTTGCTGACCATAGTCTATTCAGTGCTTTTTCCATTAAGGATAGTGGATATCGTTCTTTCTTAGTAAGCGAATTGAGGGCTCCGTAGTCCACCCAGAGTCTCATCTTTCTATCTTTCTTGTGTACGAAGAGAATTGTGGATCGTCCTGATGCGTAGGAGTCCCTGATCCATCCTTGCTTTAGGTTTTGCACGATGTACTTCCTAAGTTCTTCAAGCTCCTCTTCTGCTTGTGGGTATAACATCTTTTAGGCAATTTTCTTTGTGTTTCCCGCTTTGTGATCTTTGTCCCGCTATATTTCGTGATCAATTGGTGGTCTTCTGTAACTGGGACAGGTACTCAGTTATCTGTTTTGTTTTATGTTTTGTTTTAAATATCGCTTTGATACTTGGTTTTATTTTAAGTTTTGTTGTAAGTATTGCTTTGATACTTGGTTTATTTTAAGAATCGTTTGATACTTGGTTTTGTTTTAGGTCTTGTTTTAAGTATCGCTTTGATACTGGGTTTGTTTTAAGTTTCGTTTGATACTTGGTTTTGTTTTATGTTTTGTTGTAAGTACCACGTTGATACTTCAGAAGTTTCACCAAAGTGTATCGATGGATACCTTTGATTAGTTTCGTTCATGCTAGACATGAACAGATTTGTGTATTTAATGACTGCCTGTGACTATGATTGAAAGGGCAGACTTCGACAGACCGTATTTCAATATACTTGGTTGACGGGTTACTTCTTTGTTCCTCAGTACACCTCAGAAGCCTCCTGTAGCTCTCAGCTCTCGCTTCCTCTCTGGAAGAGAAGGCCACCTGCCAACTATCATATCTATTCCTGATAACGTGGTTAGCACCTTGCGAACACGTTACATCTTTGAGCTGGTAGCTCCGTAGGTTCCTCTTCTTAGAATAGGTTCGTGAATCGATGATATTCCTTTGCAATCAATTCTTTCCATCCCTTTTTGCACCAGTATGGCTTGTCTTGGATTGCTAGTTCCATGCTAATGTTTATTTTCACTAGGACTACTTTTTTGACTTTGTATGTCCATTTGAAAATTACTGCGGTCTCGTCTCTTCGACAGTACCGTCCAAAGGCTTGTCCTGTGATGTCTTTGATCTCCATTCCTGTTGCTGTATCGGGCAGGTTTTGGTCCCTGCTTTCAAATCCCTTGTCTGCTCTTATTGTATCTTCCTGTTGATCAACTTCATGCAGATCTTGTTTGTTGATATTTTTGATGATCAACTGTGCATTTTGATCGCCTTTCTGGACTTTATAGTCCTCTTGAGCCAGGTTGGCTAGGACCACTTTGATTTTACCTGTATAGTCGACATCGATCACCTCTGCTGTCACGAACGTGGCTTAGCATAGAAAAGGTTTTCACGAGACACATAGTTATGAGTCACAGGTATGTTATTGTTTTGCACATATAATTCATTCGGGTTATATGATTTGTTATGTGTGGGATTTGTGATGCTTTCGCACATGAACACCTGGCATCGAATGATCGCGTCAAATGTTTAGTGCGTGTA
>NW_003298772.1:237458-252118 GCF_000151645.1 Tuber melanosporum
GATTGGTTTATGAGTTTTGCACATGGCCCCGCTATAAGGTCATGGGTTTTGAGCATGTGATCACTTTGGTCACATGACTAGTTTGTTATGATTTGGTTTTGCGCATGTGACCACTTCAGGTCACATGATTAAACGCGGAAAGAACACTATATAAGGAGGCCGATGCGGCTGAGGAAGATAGGTTCTTCACACTTGGTTCTAAGTACTTTTCCTACTTATTACTTTAACGAATATAAAACACCTTTACAATGTATATCTTTATTGCAATATTATCGTTACGCCAGGAAGCACTCGTCACGAAGACATGTCAGACAAAGCGTAGGATAGGCGTTTCCGATAAAAGACAAAGGTCTTTACTATCGGTAACGTAGGCAGGAACCTAACCCTATCGTAAGACTAAGAAAGAAGAAGACAGAAACAATAAGTATCGTTCCCCGTCGCTAAGAACTAACTATCTAGAAAGGGATCGTTACATTACAAAGCGTCACCTACTGGGACGCCAAAGGATGCAAGACGGGATCCTTCAACCCAGACAGGGCAGGAGATATTGACATCGACGATCAAAATCTAAATCTAGGAGGATTCAGCGACGCCCTAGATTACGTCTCCGCAGAGCCCTAGAGAGCAGCAAGCCCAGTAACGCCAGAGAAAGGATCACCAGTCGATAGTTCTCCTACTGGAACTCCACGACCTGAGAGAATGTCGGGATCCGCACTACCTGGGCCACCAGCCCAAGCAGCTCTGGCACCAGGAACCAGCATACTTGGAATGACTGAAGATCAGTTTCAGGCATTTCTCGCAGCCACACGAAATACAGGACAAGGAAATGTTCAACGAGTAAAAGCAAAGTAGCCCGACACATACGAAGGAGCTGAAGATAAGCTACAAATATTCTTAGCACAATGCGCAGGATATTTTACCGTTAAAGGATACGGAGAACAACTTGACGAGATCAAGATTCCATATGTGGAATCTCTGCTCAGAGGACTCGCGGGACAATGGATCATGCCTTTCCAAGATGGAAGGAAGTCGAGGGAAAGGGTCACATACGAAGAGTTCCAGGTGACACTCTTCGAACAATTTGGAGATCCCAAAGCCAAAGAAACAGCAAGACAAAAGCTAGAAAATCTCCAGCAAGGAAAACAAACATTCTGACCATACTGGAACGAATGTCGACTATTCAAATACGAGGCAGAGTTTAATGATGCGACTCTCTACATGATCCTCCTGAGAAACTGCAGTGAGAGACTCCGAGAGGCATGGGGAATCTCTGACATGCGCTATACCATAGCCGAACAGTTTGCAAGATGGGTAATCGACAAAGAAAGCAAATTAAACATTGTTCGGAGTAACTCTGAAAATACTATAGCGTACACAGTGGTCCAATCATCCAGGAACGTGGACGGAACCTGCAAACCGCAAGCACCTCGAGGAGAAAGTCGAGCATTACCACCAGGCGAACCAATAGAGTTAGACAAGTCAAGAACAGGACCTGCTCTGAATCTGTCTAAAGAAGAATACCCCATGAGGATGAATGGGAAATGATACCTAAGGTGTGGAAAAGGAGGGCATCGGATACGAGAATGCAGAAGCCGACCGGACAACGGATACCTGGGAAACAGAGCTGCTGGAAATAACCGTTTCCAAAATCAGAAAAGGAACAACATCCACGAGATGATAGCAGAGGATTCACCGGCGGAAAACGACTAGGGTCCCCAGTAAACCGCGGTCTGGGAGACCCAAGATGTGGACCCGGAGAACCCATCAAATTAGCAAACTACTACACTGCACTACACACGTAAAGAGAAGAAGGAGATGGGGATCATGTAATGATCAAAGCGAAGATATACAACAAAGAAAGCGAAGAAATAACAATATATGCAATGCTCGACTCGGGGGCCACTGAAGACTTTATCGACAAAGAAATATGAGACAAATACGGCCTCCACACCAAACAAGCGAAGAAAGCAAGACAAATCTACCTAGCGGGTGGAAAGCCAAGCGGTATGGGTCCTATAACCAATACGACGACAGTAGTTATGGACATCAACAGCCATAGGGAAACGGCAACCTTTCGAAGTCGGCAGATCTAAAGAACCATGAGATAGTGTTAGGGATGCCATGGTTACGGAAATATAATCCAACGATCAATTGGAACGAGAACAAGATGACGTTTACAGGTGAACTATGTGCGACACAATGTCTCAACAGTTCACCTGTAGTCTACTCCACACCAATACGAGAAGCGGAAGAAGAAACTTTACATGCAAAGTCTGCCGAGATGTGGCAAGATAAGAGAGTCCGGATACAAAGGCAGGACCAAGAGGCACAAGTGCCTCCCAAGGGTTCCAAAAGGGCAGCAGGACACGACCTATACGCCAACGAAGGAATCAAGATACCTGCCAACCGACAGGTAACGATAGCAGCTGGAATAGCTATTGGACTCCAAGAAGGCACCTACGGACGAATAGCCCCCCGCAGTGGTCTAGCTGTCAAACACCGACTCATGACCATGGCAGGGGTGATCGATGTCGACCATACAGGTGAAGTCAAAGTGGTCCTGGCCAACCGATCTCAAGAGGACTATCAAATCCAGAATGGCAATAGAATCTCACAGTTGATAATGGTAAAAATCAACCAAAAAGATCTGCATAAAGTAGATCAACTGGAAGAAACTACAAGAGGAAGTAAGGGATTTGGAAGCACAGACTAAAGCCAGCTCGATACAACAAAAAGAATTGAGATCAAAGAAATTACAGCACAAGCCTTCGGACAGTACTATCGAAGAGGAGATACTACCGGAATTCTCAAATGGACATACGAAGACGAGAAAGCAGTTCTAGCAAAAATCAACATCAGCACAGAACTAGCAATCCAGGACAAGAAATACCAAAGCAAAAAGGGATGGAAATAATTGGTTCCAAAGGAATATCACCAATTCACAAATCTATTCCAAGTGGAGGAAGCTAAGGAGCTACCACATCGAAGATCAGGAATCGACCACGAAACTCAGTTGGACCAAGACGAAAAAGCGGGAAAAACAAAAGAAATTCCCTATAAGCAGTTATACCCCCTAGGGGAAGCAGAGCTCGAAGAACTTAGGAAGTATATCGAGCAAAAACCTAAAGAGAGGATGGATCCGCCACTCTTTCGCGTCAGGAGGATCTTCAATACTATTCGTCAAAAAGAAAGAAGGAAAAATGAGACTCTGAGTGGACTCAAGGGCCCTCAATTCGGTTACCACGAAAGACCGATATCCACTACCCTTGATTGGCGAAGCACGGGACAGACTACAATCAGCAAAATATTTCACCAAACTCGACATCAAAGACGCATACCCAATATACGCATCAAGGCAGGAGACCAGTGGAAGACTACATTAGTCTCCAGATACGGAATGTTCGAATACTTGGTTATGCCTTTCAGGCTAACCAACGCACTGGCTTCATTCCAGATATGGATCAACAGGGTACTTAATAAGTACCTCGACACATGTTGCATCGTATACCTGGACTATGTACTCATATACTCGGAAAACATACAAGAACACCAAACAGATATCAGTAACATCATGGCGGCAATACAAGGATCAGGAATAAAGATCAAACCAACAAAATGCGAATTCCATAAAGAAGAAACGGAATACCTTGGATTTATTATCAATCGAAGTGGGGTCAAGGTTGACCCAGTTAAAACAGCAGCTTTTTGGGATTGGGCCAAACCAAACAACAAACCAGATGTTCAGTGCTTGATGGGATCCTGCAACTTTTATCGAAGGTTCATAGAGGGATTTAGCAGGCTTGCAAAACCACTCTATAACCTTACGAAGAAAGACAAGAAATTGGAATAGGAAGAAAACGAACAAATAGCATATGATACAATACGAACGCATCTAACATCAGCACCCATACTGGTTCATTTCAACCCAAACCGAAAGACAATGATCGAAACGGATACCTCAAAATACGTATGCTCAGGCATACTATCGCAACAATGCAAAGATGGAAAATAGTGTCCAGTGTCTTACCGATCCAAGACAATGACCCCTGCAGAGTGCAACTACGATGTTGCAAACAAAGAACTATTAGCGATAGTTCAAGCATTAAAAGAATGGAAGAGATACGTTTCAAACAACGACCATCCAGTCAGAGTTCTAACCGACTACAAGAACCTGGTCCCGTTCATGACCACGAAAGAATTGAATGACCACCAGATAAGATGGATGGAGTACCTTAGCAAATACAACTTCAAAAGCAAATACCAACCAGGAAAAGAGAGCGGAAAGCCAGATGCTCTTACGAGGATTGTAAGCGATAAACCACAAACAAAAGAAGACGAAGGAATTAAACAAAAAACAGGAACCCTATTACCAAAAACCTACTTCGAGGCAATGGAGGTTATCCAATTCACATCAAAGGAGGAAAAAGGAATTGAGAACGCAAACGAGAAAGACAAAACAATCCAGGCAATAAGAGAAGCCTTGGAAAACGGAAAAAAAGAGATGAAAGGAATTGTACTGCTGTTATGCCAATGGAAGGACAAAAATATGTGGTACGATGGAAGACAATGGATCCCGGAAGGAGAGGAGATAAGGGCAGGCATCATACGACAACACCATGATATCCGAACGGCAGGATACGGAGGAACGGCTAAAACCATGGAATTCATCACGAGGTCATTCTATTGGCCAGGACTGCGCGCAGATGTCAAACGATATGTCAAAAACTGCGACATATGCCAGAGAACGAAAACGGCTAAACACCGTCTATATGGACTACTAAAATCAAATGAAGTCCCCGAACAACCAGGGGAAACAATTACTATGGATTTCATCATGGACCTACCAACATCGGAAAATTGCGATAGCATCCTGGTCATGGTGGATCGCCTGACCAAAATGAGTCATTTCATTCTGGTTAGAAAAGACATCAACACGAGGGATTTTATACAAACATTCTTCAGAGAGGTCTTTCGACTTCACGGCCTCCTAAAGAATATCATTACCGATCGAGGAACACTATTCACATCGGGACTATGGAAGAAAGTAATCGGAGAAATGGAAATACAAAACAGGATGAGCACAGCGTTCTACCCAAAAACGGATGGACAAACGGAACGGGTAAATGCGATACTAGAACAATATTTGAGGGCCTATATCAATTATCAACAAGATGATTGGTACAAGCAGTTATCTACGGGCGAGTTCGCATACAACAATGGAAAGCAAGAAACAATTGGCACAACACCCTTCTTCGCAAGTTACAGACAACATCCACAAAGTCAGACCACATATCACACGATTAATGATCTGATACCGGATAAAACTGATATGAGGAAACTACACGAAACATTACAATACGAAATGAGTCAAGCACAACAATGACAGAAAGCACAATACGATAAGCACTGAAGACCAGATCCGAACATACGACCAGGAGATATGGTATGGCTAATACCTGGCAATATTCATACAACGCGACAATCAAAGAAATTGGACTTCAAGAAAATAAGACCATTCCGGATACTGGAAAAAGTGGGCAGCCGAGCTTATAAAATCGACCTTCCCCCCTCAAGGCGAATGCACAATACATTCTACATCTCACTCCGCGAACTACACAACGACAGCAAGTTTCCTTCACAAACACTTCTTCCTTCCCATGCAATGGAACTCGATAGAGACCCAGAATACGAGCTCGACGAAATAGTCGATTCCTGCTTCTTGCACGGTCACCTCCAATACCTAGCCAGGTGGACAGGATATTCTCCAGAACACGATAAAACTTGGTACTTCGCATACAACTTCGAAAACGCATAAGATGCTATCTCAACCTTCCACCAGCGATACCCAGGCAAGCCCGGCCCAAGGGACAATCACGTTCAACCAAGGCAAGGAAGAGGGAAATACTCCCGCGCCGTTGCAACAACACGAGTGCTGGGGTGACAGCCCCCACCAAACCACACCCACCAGCCCCCAATACTCATTCATGGGGCCAACCGACGCAGAACTCAAGGAAAGGGAAAGACAAGCGCAGCATAACGCCATGTCATGGATGGTATGCTACAATGACGGTTGTCAAACACACTTTAGCTACAAGGAAGACTCAGGATGGTTCCGGAGGGAATGCCGAAAGCGTGGCCCACGCCCAGACCACGTCCTGAAGCATTGGCAACAATGCTTCTGAAATAGGTGCAGGATGCACAGGGCACAAAAAATATCTGCATGATTCTACCCGCAGAAGGATGGAAGCGGAAAAGAGTTGGAAGGAGAAGATGCCAGAAAGGCATGGGCCGTGAGCACGCAGTCCAAGGAGGTAGGGGCCCAAAACCCCTCAGCAGACACGGAACCGGATGTCTGGAGCCTACACAGGCAGATCCGGGGACTTCGAGAACAACTGGGCCAAGCTGAGGCCACAATTTCGACAAACGACAAAACGATCATGAAGCTCAGACAGCTGAACAACAATTAGCGGCAGACAATCAAGATAGCAAATCTGACTCTGGAATCGGTAAGGGTCAGATGGAGGACGGCAGACGAAAAGTTCCACAAGTTGAGAAGGACCATGCGCTCGGCAGGACAGGAACTATTGAAACTGGGAGAAAAGGCCTGATGGGACTCAGTCTTAGGAGGAGGTGAGCTAATGTAACGAACGTGGCTTAGCATGGAAAATGTTTTCACGTGACACATGGTTATGAGTCACAGGTAAGTTATTGTTTTGCACATATAATTCATTCGGAGTATATGATTTGTTATGTGTGGGATTTGTGATGCTTTTGCACATAGCGTAAATATGAGTCATGAGACATGCGCCTGACGAGTATGCCTTGCGAGTGTGCCTTGCGGGTAAGCCTTGTGCATATGGTTTATGTTTCGCACATGACCTCATTATGAGGTCATGGGTTTCGTGCATATGACTCAGTCGAGTCATATGACTTGTTTATTGTGTTATGATTGGTTTATGAGTTTTGCACATGGCCCTGCTATAAGGTCATGGGTTTTGAGCATGTGATCACATTGGTCACAGGACGAGTTTGTTATGATTTGGTTTTGCGCATGTGACCACTTTAGGTCACATGATTAAAGGCGGGAAGAACACTATACAAGGAGGCCGATGCGGCTGAGGAAGATAGGTTCTTCACGCTTTGTTCTAAGTACTTTTCGTACTTATTACTTTAACAAATATAAAACACCTTTACAATCTTTATCTTTATTGCAATATTATCGTTAAGCCAGGAAGAACTCGTCACGAAGACAAGTTAGAGAAAGCTTACGATAGGCCTTTCTGATAAAAGACAAAGGTCTTGTACTCTCGGTAACGTAGGCAGTGACCTAACGCTATCGTAAGACAAAGAAAGAAGAAGACAGAAACGATAAGTATCGTTCCCCCTCGCCAAGAACTAACTATCTAGAAAGGGATCGTTACACCTGCCATAGTCATGAGCCCATGTTTGGTGGTTGGACCACTGCGGGGAGCTATTCATCTATAAGTACCTTCTGGTAGTCTGCTGGCTATTCCTGTCGCTATTGTTGCCTGCTCGTTGGCAGTTATTTTGATTCCTTCATTGGCATACATGTCGTGTCCTGCTGCCTCTTTGGAACCCTTGGTAGGCACTTTTGCCTCTTGGTCCAGTTTTCATATCTGGACTCTTTTATGTTGCCGTATCATGGTGAATTTTGCATGCAAGCTTTCTTCTTCCTCATCTCGTACCGGTGTCCAGTAGGCAACAGACAAACTGTTCAGATATCACATCGCACATAGTTCACTTGTAAAGGTCATCTTGTTCTAGTTCCAATCGATTGTCGGTTTATGTTTTCGCAACCATGGTATCCCAAGGACTATCTCCTAGTTTTTGAGATCTGCTACCTGAAAGGTTACCATTTCTCTATGGCTGTTAATGTCCAAAAGGTCTGTCACCATATGCATTATAGGACCCATTACGCTTGACTTTCCATCCGCTAGGTAGACTTGTCTCGCTTTCTTCGCTTTTTTGGTGTGGAGGCCATAGTTGTCACAGATTTGCTTGAAGATGAAATCTTCAGTAATCCTGGTGTTAAGCATTGCATATATTGTTGTTTCTTTATCATTTTCGTCACGTATCTTCGTCTTAATCGTTATATGATCTTGGTCTTCTTCTCCTCTTTGTGTGTGTAGTTCCATGTAGTATTTCGCTAACTTGTTGGGCTTTCCAGGTCCACATCTGGGGTTTCGCAGACTACCATTTACTGGGGACCCTGGTCATTTTCCGCTGGTATATCTTCTGCAATTATTTCACAAATGTTGCTCCTCTTTTGAGTTTAGAAGCAATTATTTCCAGCCACTCTGGTACCCTGGTGTCCACTGTCGGGTCAGGTTCTGCATTCTTGTCTCTCATGGCCCGATTTTCCGCACCTTAAGAAGAGTTTTCTGTTCATTCTTCTAGCATATTCTTGATTAAACAGGTTAAGAGCAGGTACTGCCCTTTATTTGTCCAAATACATTGGCTCGCCTAGTAGTAATGCTCGACTTTCACCTCAAGCTGTTTGCGGTTTGAAGGTTCCGTCCACGTTCCTGGATCATTGGGCCACCCTGTGTGCTATTGTATTTTCCGAGTTGTTTTGAACCATATTTAGCTTGCTTTCCTTATCGATGGCCCATCTTGCAAATCGTTCTCCTGTGGTATAATGCGAGACGGAGATTCCCCGCTCTTCTTGGAGTCTTTCACTGTAGTTTCTTAGGAGGATGATGTAGAGAGTAGCAACATTAAACGGTGACTAATATTCCAGTAGTCGGCATTTATTCAGGTATGCCGAGAATGTCTGCGTTCCATGTTAGAGGTTTTCCAACTTTCGTCTTGCTGTCTCTTTGGCATTGAGATCTCCGAATTGTTCCAAGAGTATCGCCTCGAACTCCGCATATGTGACCCATTCTGTTTGCTTCCTTCCATCTTGGAAGGGCATTATCCATTGTCCCACGAGTCCCCTTAGCAAAGATTCCACATCTGGAATCTTGATCTCATAGTAGTATTCTTCCTATCCCTTAACGGCAAAATACCCTTTCCATTGTGCCAGGAATATTGGTAACTTGTCTTTGGCACCTTCATATGTGTCGGGTTCTTTTGCTTTCAGTTACTGAATATTTCCTCTTCCCATATTTTGTCTTGCTGCTAAAAATGCCTGAAATTGACTTTCAATCATTCCAAGTATCCTGGCACCTGGTATGGGCGTGGCTGGGGCCAGTGGCCCAGGTACTACTGATCCCGACATTCTCTCTGGTTGTGAAGTTCCTGCAGGAAAGCTATCAACTAGTGATCCTTTCTCTGGGATTAGGGGACTTGCTGCCCTTGAGAACTCTGCCAAAACATCATAAAAGGTGTTACTGAATCCTCCTAGGTTAAGGTTTTGATCGTCAATGTGGATATCCCCTTTCCTATGTGGGTTGAAGGATGAAGTCTTGTATCATTTGCTGTCACACGAGGAGATGCTTTATAATATAATGATTCCTCCTTAGATGGTTAGTTCTTGGTGACGGGAAACGATACTTCTCGTTTGCTGCTATTTCTTTCCTTAGTCTTATGATAACAATAGGCCTCTGCCTCCGTTACTGATAGTACAGGACCGGTGTCTTCTATCGAGAATGCTCATCGTAAGCTTTCTCTAGCTATTCTTCATGACAAACTCTCCTTGGCATCACGATAACACTGCAATAAAGATGACGATCGTAAAGTGTTCTATATTTGTTAAATTAATAAGTAGAACAAGTACTTAGAACAAAGCGTAAAGAGCCTACCTTCCTTAGCCTCATTGGCCTCCTTATATAGTATTCCTCCTGCCCGTAGTCATGTGATCCAAAGTGGTCACGTGTGCAAAACCAAATCATAACAAACAAGTCATGTTACGAAGATGGTCACATACTTAAAACCCATAACCTCATAGTAAAGTCATGTATAAAAGCTCATACACCAATTATAACATAATAAACAAGTCATATGGCTCCACTAAGTCATATGCAGGAAACCCATGACCTCATAAAGAGGTCATGTGCAAAACATAAATCATATGCGTAAGGTATACCCACAAGGTACACCTACAAGGTATACTAGTCTGGGGCCCCTTCCCTGACTCATATTTGACCCATGTGCGCAAGCATCATAAATCCCACACATAACAAATCATCTGACTCGCATGAGTCATATGTGTGAAACAATAACATATCTGTGACTCATAACCATGTATCATGTGAAAACCTTTTCCTCACCAAGCCACATTCGTGACAATGGATTTGTTTCTGCTAGTCTAGATCTTAGCTTCTCTTAGTCTGGTACAAACTAAACCTTTATGGTAGCCATCTTCTGTTTCGAAGTTGTAGAAAATCAGAATCTCATCGATGTAAACCCATACAAAATGGTGGAGGTATTCGCTTAGCAGGTTTTCCATAATTCACATAAAGTTGGCAGGCGCATTCATATCACCTGGTAATATAACTTGGCTAATGAAACTTCTGAAGGATGTTTTGAAACTGTTGTAGCATTTGCTCTCTGGATCTAACCTCGTCTGAAAGTAGGCATCGTTTAGGTCAATCTTGCTTTGTAATCTAGCCCGTCCAACTGCATTCTGGATGCGTGTTTGGTTTGGGATAGTTGAGCTGTCCTTAACTTTGTTTTCATTCCGTACTTTGAGGTCAACCAGTCGGCTAATTCTTTTGCCATCTGCCTTGGGTTGGACAAACATAGGAGTGGCACCTAGTCCTTCTTCTCGGTAGATAACCGCTCTTCTTTGTTGTTCGTTTATCCACTCACACCGCGGATCTTTGTATGTGTCAGGGATGGAGTATGTAGGTTGGTTCTTAAGATTAGAGTGGTCTCGAAAACGGATGTGGTGCTTCCCTTCCCTCATATGGGGTAGTTCTTTGGCAATCTCATGAGGGAAAACATCTGAGTACTCATCCAATAGGTGTTGGGGAGTTGCTTTACAGACTGTAGCTCGGTACTCTCCGCTTGTTGGTTTGCATAAGACTCTGACCTTCTGATATGGGAAATCGATGGTTGATTCTCCACATCTGATTATGGCTTTGTGGCAGTTCTGGAATGGCATCCCTATCAAGGCATCATATTTGGCTAGCTTTCCGACTAGCATTTCCTGAGAGGGTAGGATGGCGGAGCCAAACTAGATAGTTGCGTTACAGGTTTTATAGCTTGTAGATCATGAACCTTTACTGCCATATTGATAGCTATGGGTTGGTTAAGGTCACGGGTTGGTAGTGCGTGGACAGACACAAAGGCATTGCTGATCATGTCTCTTCCAATCACGCCAATATCGAATAGGACTCAAGCCTTCTTGCCATTTATTAAAATAGTACCTTCCAGGGCAGTGTGTGCTTTAAATGTTGCAGGCGGTCGGACACTGTTGCATTCCACATCAATATATCCGATATGGATCTCTTCATACTCACTGGATTGGGCATCATCACCATCGCTCTCAATGTTGTGGGCCGATGCCTCTTACTTGATAGCTTTTCCTTTCCCTTTCTTCGTAGCGCAGTTCTTTGCCCTGTGTCCTGTTTTTCAGGATTCAAAGCATTCTCCTTTCTATCTTCTTGATTCTTGGGAGGATTTAGTTTTCTTCTTGAAAGCCTGTTGGGTGTCTTCTTCAGAGTTGTTGGAGGGCTTGTATTGTGGTTACCTATTACTGCTAGAGAAAATCTGCATCTTACATGGCTTAGTTTCATGGAGAATGGCATCCTTTCGTTCTGCTCTTGCAATAATTTGTGTCATACTATCATCACTCTCCACGAGTAGTTCTATCTCTCGCTAGAGGATAGTGTGCATCATGGCGGAGAATTGCCGCTTAAGCAAAGAGCTAGAGATACTTCCTTTCTTCATTCAGTCTTTATACATCATTAGATCTGTAGCTACATCCGTGATTCTCTTGACATACCTTCTGTTGGCTTGGTGGAGCTGGTTGAATTTATTATGCAGGAGGTCTTTGGTGATAGATGATGGGAATCGGCCTTTCAGGTAATTGAGAACTGTGGATCCTCTTAAGCCTACATTTCTACTGTATTCCTTATAGCATTGGTGGTATGCATCCGTAGCCTTTCCTTCGCAGAGCGATCCAATGTATAGTCCAATTGTGTGGTCTTCCACATCTTTCCCTTGTTGGAGAAGGTAGTGTGTGAGTTCTGTCACCCATCGATCAAAAGCTCAGGTTTAGGGTTTTTTCCCTCGCCTGTGAATTTCGCTGGGAGGTGGAGTTTGAACTCATGGGGTTCAAATGCTGTGGGTACTTCCTCTTCATTAGGCTAAGCCCGAGAGTTTCCACCTCCTGAAGGCTCACCTCCTGTACTAGCTATATCAGATACACTACTGGATTCGTGATCAATCGGAGGTTCAAAGAAAGGTTGCTTCACTGGAATAGAAGGGAATTCTCCTGGATCTTGTATATCGTCTGCATTGGCAGGTTCTTCTGGCAGGTTAGCAGAGCATTGAGGTTGTTTCCTTCTCGTAAACACAATTGCCGTGGGATTTGCTTCCCACTCCTGGTCATCGATGTCTCTATGTGGGTTTTGAGATGAAACTGAATATGCTGTAAATTTGCCGCTTCTCTCCGCTGGCGCTCGGAGGTGGATATTGATATGCTGATCAGGCCTAAATCCTGGGACAAGTTCTTAACCACATATTGAGGTTAAAAAAACATGCCATGTTGGCAAGGGTCTAATCACGTAATCGGTAATAGATATGATAGTTGGCAGGTATCCTGCTCTTTCAGGTAGGAGGGCAGAGCTGAGAACTAAAGGAGGCTTCGAGGGTGAGCGGAGGAATAAAGAGGTAACCGTTCAACCAAGTATATTGAAATGCTGTCTGTCGAAGTCTGCCTTTTTTCATCGTGGAAGAAGGCGGTCTTTAAATACACAAATCTGTTCATGTCCAGCATGAACGAAACTAATCAAAGGTATCAATTGATACACTTTGGTAAAACTAAATAAGTATCAAAACGATACTTAAAACAAAACATAAAACAAAACCAAGAATCAAACGATACTTAAAACACACGAAGTATCAAAGCGATACTTAAAACAAAACATAAAACAGAACCAAGTATTAAACGATACTTAAAACAAACCAAGTATCAAAGCGATACAATAAAATCTAACATATAACCGAGTACCTGTACCGGTTATACAATTGTTTCAAGTTTTGTATCCCTTATGCAAACATGAAGAACACATAATATGTTCATCTTCATGAAAGAAAAAAGTATCTGCGAAAAAAGGATAAACAAATTCAATAACGTAAAAGATAGCCATTTCACATATAATTTGGTATTGTGTGTTGCTTATTTGTAAAACTCCACTCTTATAAATCTAGATATTAGTGGTTATAGCACTCATTATTCTAAGTTAAGTTAACTTTTTTGTAGCATTCAACCTACAAGTTGGGAATTGGTACTATATGGCTTCATTTTCGAGTATTAAGATTATAGAAAATATATTAATATGTCCCCTGTATTGAATCTGTGTGCAAAAGCAGATATGATATAATAGTATTCAAACTGATTAATTGGGGATACAAGATGATAGCAGCAAAGATTTTCAATTCTAGAACATAGTAACATGATACATAGAATTTGTCAATTAGCAAGGGCAAGTTTAACTTCAATTCATACCTAGTGGAATTGAACGTAAGAACTACTGCACTCACCCATGGCAATAACTCTTTGTCGTATTGTTAGAGCAATAATTGATTTTAGATGAATCAGGTCTGGATGAACTTTTAGCCCAATTCCATCTTCACTGTATTTACAATAAACTCTGGCTTGCTACATGTAGCTATACACTATTCAATCCAGCTATTTGTTCTATTGGCTAGCTTGGAGAAGGCTGGAGCATTGATAATCCAAATCTAAAATTGCAATATCTAATAGATTTGGGACATATGGGATCTCAGGATCCAGTTGTTGTATACTATTGCTAGTGGACCCTGAGTTCTATATTAGTTGTTATAGTAATAGTCACTCAACTACAAGTGCACTTCTATATATATTTAGTGCAACCTGGAACCAGATACTGATATGAATATCTTGCTGGTCTATATGGCTGTACTTGTGAAAGATAGTAGACAGAGCTTATAGGAGAAGGTATTATGGGTTCAAGAATGGAAAAGCATTAACCATGTAGCACAGTCATATGCAACAGTGGCTGTGCAAATCTTTACTAAGACCCTTGGTAATAAAATATGAAGAAGTGTAAATAATAAAAGAAGTAACATGATAAATTTATTACATACAATAGTTTGAGAGTCTGAGACTCTGCGATCGCTCCTGTATGTCTTTGTAACCTTCTCCTTGAACTCTCCACTACCATACATAATACCTTCATGGTATGCTCCCATCATTCACTTTGTAATTGCACAGAACATTCCAATCATGATTGGTTCAACTCAATTTAAACATTCAGGTTCCATTTTACAGAAGTCACAAAAATTGTACACAAATCCTCGGCGTGTATAGCACTTCGCTGCCCCCTAATAATTCTCAATACAATTAAGCTCGTAATGAAACCTTGGCGGAAAGTGGACCAAATATCCTGTCAATTCCACCTCTTGTTCCAAACCACTTTACTGTGCTTTAAAATCTCACTTATTAGCAGTTAGAGCTCTTTTGCAACATGTTCCTCCATTGAAACATA
>NW_003298772.1:252268-253776 GCF_000151645.1 Tuber melanosporum
CTTCACATCAGGCTATCAGGATTAAACCCTCAATCATGGTCTCCACAATCCCCTTTCTTGACAGACCATTTGCAGTCCCTTAGCTGTTCCTTCTGACATCACTATAGTCCGTACCCCTTCTGTTAATGAGTTGATCCCAGCTTTAAGCACTCCTTGTACCCCTCCAGGATGTAGATTCATAGAAGATGCTTGCAAAGCATCTTTAGAATATGCTACATGGGTTGTAGTATTATTGAACAAGAATAATGCTTGACAGCCAGGAAAGGCACTTTCGAAAACAGGAATTACCAGCTTTACTACCTGGTCCACCAATTGATATCTATTCTACCAGATATTACCCCCATATTCAATACAACATGTGCTAAAATGTGAATCAAGACGTCGGGGCCAGGCTGCGCGGTTACGTATTCTACGATTAGTTCAAGATGTATACTATTTGGAGCTCTTAGGCTCCCAAGAAGTGTCAGGAAATCAGACACTATAATTCCTTTCCAATGAGAATTGTTTTATAAAGGAATATTATCATTCTTTATCCATATCTTAGATATACTATCGTTGGCATTAAAGGTTCATTCATCATGCATTAATAAAACAATAGGCCATTCACCAGGGGCAAGGGTTGTTGGATATATCATTTGTCGCTCTTTACCATTCTCACCCTGCATAAGCTCCTGCTGGCCAATATGACTATCTAGAGCCTCTATGGCTGGTAAGAATTCTTCTTCTCATTGTACCATACTATCCACACTTTTGTGCCCATTCTAATACACTACCTTGTGGATATCTTCATAGTAGTAGCCCCTTTCCCTAAGCTATTGGGCCACAGTCAGATTTCTGAGTTTGTTCTGGATTGCTGTTCTCTTACTCTCGAGTCCTTCTAGTCTGGCATGTGTCTCAGAAGTATGAAGCTTAGTGGATCTTTGAGCTCCAATTACTCTTCGAAGGGAAGAACTCCAGTCTGCTATTAGCATGAAATCTCGTATGCCAAATCTTGTCCAGTACTCCGTTCACCAGTACTCGTAATATAGGTTTTCAACCTATGTTGAGTTTGTTCAACATCAATGAGATGATTGATCATTTGCTACTTCTCTTGGTTCATGATTGGATTGTGAGGTCTTTGATCCCACTGTTCTCATCTTTGATAATCAAATTATTTGGGCTATGATGAGTCGAGAGTACCTTGGGATTCTTGTTCATTTTGTGCTTCCAGCAGCGTCCTATATATACATATATTCAAACCACAGAAGAAATAATTCTTCATTTTCGCACTAGTTTTTTCATCTCTTTCCTTCATTCCTCTTTTTCTTCCACACCACACTGAAACTTGATCCCTTGTTTCAGTTTTGTCTACTTGCCGAGATTTCCTAGTTCCTTCCATCCTGATACCTTCATCCGTCTCACTAATGGCTCATTGTGACCCTCGCTGGTTCCATCTCTTAGTCCCAAACATCTAACACCCCCAAAGAAGAAAACCTTAAACCTTCCAAACAATCCTCCGCTGAAATTAA
>NW_003298772.1:254230-256379 GCF_000151645.1 Tuber melanosporum
CAAACCTTCCAAACATCTCCGCTGCAACTAACCTCTTAGTGCAAACAACTATCACCTCAACTAACATCTTCTGCAACACTTTTCAAAACAAATTTTCCTTAGGCCAAACATTTATTGTCATAGTAGGTAATCCGTGGTCATGGTAGTGGTCATGGTAAGAGTAAGGGATTGGAAACCTTCATGAATATTCTAACAGATAATACGGTTTCCAACATGTTCACCATTTCCCCCAGTTGCTGCAATCGTGGCTGCTGCCTTTATTTGTGTTCTCTTCCAAAAAGGCTAGTGCAAACTGTATTACTAGAACCGGAAGAACTCTAGAACTTGCCAATGGTGATAAAGATCCTGGCAATGGGACTTTCACCTCTTTGGATTTAGAAGCTTTCGCATATCGTGAATTCCTTGAATCTATGTCAGTCCTTTAATATATTAAATAATTATAATAGAATGGATATACATCGAGTGAGAATACCATGAGGAAAATGCGTTAATTGATAGTGGGAAAGGATGGGCCAACTCCAGATTGCCTCTGTCAAATCATCTTCCTCTGGCTCTTCCAGAATCTCCTGCTCTTCCTTCCTCCCCTGCTCTTTTCCTGTCTCTTCCTTAGTTTCCTCCTCTGGCTACCCATAGTCTCCTCCTCCCACCTCCTGCCTTCTCTCCTACTGTTCACCACTTTCTGCCTCCTCCATATCGTCCTCCTCCCATTCCTGTGCTCCTCGCTCCTCCAATTACAGTTCGTGCCTCTCTATCAAGCCTTCCGCATCCTCTGTCTTTTGAGTACCTTGAGAACCAACTTCGTATAATACTTATTGGGCTACTGCTTTCTTCTTTTGTCTCCACACAGTTTGTTGACAAGACTTATTTACAGTCAAACCCAAAATATTTACTGCAATATTGTTTTCTAAGGTTTCCAAATCATTCACAGATCAACTTATATTCAGAATTAATATATAAGTGAGCAAACTAGAGGAAGATTTACCTTGAACTTGAATCGCCTCTGCAGTAGTTACATCTTCTGTTATGAAGTTATCAATTGGGCCTGAATCCTCTGATACCTTTATTGGGTGCCGGCCCCACATCGAGCAGCAGCACAGCTTTGTTTCGTTCGCTTATCGAGTCATCCCATCGTTGGTTTGTCGTATGGCAGTGCACATAGTTCTTACTTGTTACTCTTCCTATTTTCCCTGTGGCATTAACTTTCCATGATAAAATAATAGTTAGTCAGTATTTTTATGTTGCACTGCTTTAGCAAGACTATAGTTTCACACCAAAATCTCACTTTTTAAAAGCTGAATTCCTACGCTTTTGTTTGCTTTCATGATTTAAAATGGATGTAACTTTATTCTCCTTTACTTAACCACTATTGTTACATATTTTCTATATAATTTGGGCAAGTATTGGGTTAGGAATTCAGCTTTGAAAACTACTCTCCATGAGGTTAACACTTATCTGTTCCTGCACTATACTGCACATTTTATTGTTTCCCCCTTCTTGGTACACTTTCTGGATATGATATCCCATGGCAAACCAAAAGTATAAGGTTGATTGCTCCTGACAAGATCTGGTAAATTTAAGGTAGGAAGCAGTCTATAGTAGCATATTTATAGTGTATTGTAATCCATAGTACTGTATCATGATACTCTAATCAGTAAGAAATCTGTGTCACACCATTACCATCAGATGTAAGCAGCAGGATAGTGTCTAAATCTCATCTACCACATATTAACAGTAAATGACTGGATTCACCAGTTACTTTTTTACACTTTATGGCCTTGTTCAAAAATGTCCAAATTTCGAGTCACTCTCAATGGTAAGCTATAATTGGCGTACACTGTATGTACTCATGTATGCCATTGATGGACCTAATCCTCACGAAATTCTAGGCTTTGACAGAATTAATTCAAGAAATGCAATCATGAGAGGCATCAAAGATGCGGAGATTGCTCTGTTAAATTGCAGCTTGTTCTTCTATAATACTGGGTGAGCTGCCCTCATCAAATACCCAAAAACAATTTCTAATCTAGTGGGAGTCTTAAGATCAGGATCCTGTCTTCTCCACCTCTTGACCCTCCATCTTGTCACGACTCATTCTAATTTCTACCTTACACTAACTTCTACCTTATACGTACAGTTTGTCCCAACCACC